>NW_026440350.1:0-54831 GCF_025698485.1 Gossypium arboreum
TGTTGGTTTCGTGATCACTCCGCTATAAGTGTGGATCGGCCGACCACTTTATGAAGGATTGCCCGAGGATGCATGAGCAGAATGTAAGTCGAGTGCAAACCCGGGTGCTACCTTGCTCGAGGTAGGCCACCTAGAAATATGGGCAATGTCGATTGGCGGTCGGAGAGGATCTAGAGATGCTACCATCGGATCCGAGGCTCGTGCTCTGCTAGGACTTATGCCATACGCGCACGTGAGGATCTTGCCTCTCCGGATGTTATTACCGGTACTTTCACTCTTTTCAATACAAATGTGATTGCTTTGATTGACCACGGTTCTACTCATTCATATATATGTGAAACCTTAGCATCCGATAAGACTTTGCCCATTGAGTCTCTTGAGTTTGTAATTCGGTGTCAAACCCTTGGGTCATTACGTGCTTGTCAACAAAGTGTGCAAGAAAAGTCCCCTAGTGTTCGAGGTTCTTGTTTTCCGCGGACTTGATGCTTTTGCCGTTCGATGAGTTCGACGTTATTCTTGGTTTGGATTGGTTGACCATGCACGATGCGGTTGTAAATTGCAAGAGCAAGACTATCGATTTGAGGTGCGTGAATAATGAAATAATTCGGGTTGAGTCTACGGACTTAAAGGGTTGCCCACCGTAATATCGTGATGTTGGCCCGAAATATGTAAGAAAAGTGCGGCGTACCTTGCATACGTGCTTCGATGACAAGGAATCGAGAAAAGAAACCCGAATCTGTGCCCGTGGTTTGTGAATACCGGATGTTTTCCCGAAGAATTGCGGGTTTACCACTGTTCGGAAATAGAATTTGGCATCGAATTGGTACTGGTACCACTCCAATTTCGATAGCTCCGTGTCGTATGGCACCAACGGAATTAAAGGAGTTGAAAGCTCGATTGCAAGAATTGGTGGATAGAGGTTTTGCTCGCTTTGAGTTTTTCGCCTTGGGTGCGCCCGATATTGTTCGTGAAGAAGAAGGATGGAACCATGCGGTTGCATCGACTATCGTCGACAATAAAGCGACGATAAAGAACAAATATCCGTTGCCACGTATTGATGACTTGTTCGATCAAGCTGAAGGGAGCCTCGGTGTTCTCGAAAATAGATTTGAGATCGGGCTATTATCAATTGCGAATCCGAGATTCGGACGTACCCAAGGCGCTTTCGTGAGCGAGATATGGTCACTATGAGTTCCTAGTGATGCCGTTTGGGCTCACTAATGCCCTACGGTATTTATGGATTTAATGAATCGGATCTTTAGACCATATTTGGATCGATTCGTAGTCGTGTTCATTGATGACATCTTGGTCTATTCAAGAAATGAGACCGAACATCTTTGAACACTGCGGTTAGTCTTTGCAAATTTTACGGGATAAGCAATTATATGCTAAGTTCAGCAAGTGTGAGTTACGGGTAAGAGAGGTTAGCTTCTTGGGTCATGTGGTATCTGCAGATCGGGTATTGAGTCGACCGAATAAAATTTCAGCCATACTTAATTGGAAGCCTCAGAAATATTCTTGAGGTTCGAGCTTTTTGGGGCTTGCTTAGGTTATTACCGACGATTTGTAAAAGGCTTCTCAACGATAGCCACGCCGATGACGAAGCTACTCAAAAGGATGTTAAGTTGAATGGACGGAGAAATGCCAAAAAGTTTCGATCAATGAAAACTTATTTGGTGAAGCCCCAATTCTAGTGCAACCCGAGTCCGCAAGGAGTTTGTCATCTATAGCGGCGCCTCTCTACTTGGGTTAGGTTGCGTATTAATGCAAGAAGGTCGAGTTGTGGCCTATCGTCGAGGCAATTAAAGCCACATGAGAAAAATTATCCGACTCATGATCTCGAATTGGCGCCATCGTATTCGCCTTAAAGATTTGGCGACATTACTTATTTGGTGAAAGGTGCCATGTATACTCGGATCACAAAAGTCTCAAATATTTGATGACCCAAAGAGACTTAAATCTGCGACAAAGACGTTGGCTCGAGTGTTAAAGGATTATGAGTGATCATTGACTATCACGGGAAAGGCGAATGTGGTTGCGGATGCCTTGAGTCGTAAATCGTTATTCACTTTCTGAGCGATGAATGTGCACTTGTGCGTCCGATCCGACGGTGTGTTAGTGGCTGAATTGAAAGCCAAACCATTATTGACACACCAAATTCGAGAAGCTCGGAAAGTCGACGATGAGTTGGTTATAAAGCGGGTTGCGTGTGTTAGAACAAGGACTCGGAGTTTCAAATCGGCGATGACGATTGTTTGAGGTTCAAAAGTCGTCTGTGTGTCCCAAAGAATTGGAACTCATTTCGATAATTCAGAATGAAGCCCATTGTAGCCGAATGGCAATCCACGGGAGTACGAAGATGTACAATGATTTGAAACGTCGGTTTTGGTGGCATGGTATGAAGCGAGACATCTCCGACTTTGTTTGAGATGTTTAATATGTCAACAAGTGAAAGCGGAACATCGGTGCCTTGAGTTACTTGATCAATCACGATACCCGAGTGGAAATGGGATCGAGTCACAATGGACTTTGTATCCGGACCGCCATTGTCGACAAGTAAGAAGGATGCGGTTTGGGTCGTGGTAGATCGATTGACTAAGTCGGCCCACTTTGTCCCCGTCGCACGGATTTTTCAATGGAAAAATTAAGCGAATTGTACGTTTCTCGGTTATTGAGATTACACGGGTGCCTATTTCCATCGTGTCGGATAGAGATCCGAGATTTACCTCGCGATTTTGGAAAAAGTTGCAAGAAGCTTTGGGTACCAAGTTGCATTTCAGCACCGCCTTTCACCCCAAACCGATGGTCAATCCGGCGGATAATTGGATACTTGAGGATATGTTAAGATGTTGCGTCCTCGAGTTTAGTGGTTCATGGGAGCGGTATTTGCCGTTGATTGAATTAACACAACAACGACTTTCAATCAAGTATTAAGATGGCACCCTACGAGGCCTTGTACGATCGTAAATGCCGTACACCATTGTTTTGGACCGAGCTCGGTGAAAGCAAGATTTTCGTGGTGGATTTGATTAGGGATCTTTGAGCGAAAGTGAAAGTAATCCGTGAAAGTTTGAAGATAGCCTCCGATCGTCGAAGTCGACGCGGATCTCAAGCGTAAGGATATCGAGTATCGGTGGGTGATAAAGTGTTTCTCAAGGTATCGCCTTGGAAAAAGATACTCGAGTTGGCCGTAAGGGCAAGTTGAGCCCGAGGTTCATTGGGCCATATGAGATATCGAGCGAGTCGGTCCGGTGGCATATCGCTTGATTTTGCCCCTGAACTCAAAAGGTTCACGATGTCTTTCACGTTTGATGCTTCGACGCTATAGATCCGATCCATCGCACGTGATTAGTCCATCGAAATTGAAATTCAAGCTAATATGAGTTATGAGGAAGAACCGATTCGTATCCTATCACGAGAAGTGAAAGAGTTGCGAAACAAGCGGGTTCCGCTAGTGAAAGTGTTATGGCTCAAGCACGGGATAGAAGAAGCTACTTGGGAGACCGAGAATTCTATGAAAGAGCGATATCCAAACCTATTTACGGTAAGATTTTGGGACGAAAATTTCTTAAGTGGGGAGAGTTGTGACAGCCCAAAATAGACCCTAGCAGGAATGTGGTTTGGGACCACTAAACCGAGTCATAAAAATAATTAATTGTTATATTCTATGCTTACTATGTGTGTGCATGCATATGTGGAAATTTCATTCTCTAATTTTACCCATTTGTATGAGAAAGTATTAAATAGGGATCAAAGTGAAACATGGTGAAATATGATAGGCTAATTTTAAATGGCTTGTTAGTACATGTTAACAAAAGGTGGAGTTGCATGTCAAATAATCCCTTCCTAAGGAGGAGTGGCGGCCATGACAAGGTTATGGGCAAGGGAACATGTTTCAACATGTTTTGCTAGTGGTGTATGTAGGAAGTCATAAAATAAAGACTAGCATTAAAGAAAAAAAAATTGTTCATCCATTCTAAACACTTTGGCGAATGTCCTAAAGAAAGAAAAGAAAAATTTGTTCATCCTTTCTCATCTTCTTGGCCGAAAATACTAAGGGAAAAGGGGAGGATTTTGCTTCATGCTTGGGTTGGAAGAGACCTAGAAGGAGATTTGGCTAAGTTTGCATCAAGATTAAGGTATGTATGAGGTTGTGTTGGGAGTTTCATGCATGGTTTGGTTGCTAATTTGATGTGCATGTTAGCCATGGCTCAAATCCTTGTTATGCCATGGAAATGGTATTTGGCCAAAGTTGTTATGGTGATAAAGCCATTGCATGCTAAGTGTGAAGCTTGATGATGATGCATGCAATGATGGATTGTCTACTCTTGAGTAAGATTTTGAGTTTTCTTTTGTGTTTAACCATGATTGAAGTTGAATGGAGCATGATTGTCATATTCGCCATGATGCATTCATGAGCATGGTTCATGCTTCTTGCATGTTAGTTAAAATTTGTATTTTGGATGGCTATGGACACCTTGAAATTCGCCATGCTCATATTGTATATATATGTTTGCACATGATGTTTTGGCTATGAAGTAAGTGATGAATATATTGGTTTAAAGAAGAAGATGTGGAAGAATGCTTGTGAAATTGCAAGCACAATTCGCCTAGCACACATATAAGTGCTTGATGCTATATTATAAGTTTTAATACAATGTGCAAAGCATTAACTAGTAAAATGCATGCTGTTTTGTGAGGTATTAAGTGCAAAATTGACCTCAACATGTACATGAATATTCGCCTTGGGTAGCCTATTGAAGGCCTTAGCTTTTCCTTGATGCTCAAATAAATTGTATTGAATTGCTTGATGTAGTATAAAATGTGCATGACCATTGTATTCAAGCTAAAGAGTGGCCATATGACCATTTAAACTCCTTGTCATATTCGCCATAAGCAAGCACAATGAGGTTTTAATAAATTGAATTTGTTTGAATTAGCTCAAGAGCTAAGAGGGCCACAATTGGACAAGGGAAGGAAAAGGTGATCGAATAGCCGAAAAAGCCGTTCGACAACATCCGAGGTAAGTCCTCAAGAAGTGACCTTACTTGAATTATGTGAGATGAAGTATGGATGTGTATGATTATTGATTTATGTGTGTATGAGAAATTGAATGATACCCAGGCTAAGTCCCAAAGCGAATATGCTTGTGAATATATGTGCGTTTGAGCCTTAGTAACGAAAATGAAATATGCATGTCCAATGATTATTGATGTATGTGTACATGAGAAATTGAATGATATCCGGGCTAAGCCTCAAGACAATTATGCTAGAAATTATATCCGGTTAAGACCAAGGCAATTGTGCTAGTGGCTATATCGGGCTAAGACCGAAGGCATTCGTATGCGAGTTATTCTATCCGGGCTAAGACCAAGGCATTTGTGCACGTGATTATATCCGGTTATATTCGAAGAATCTTGGGCTGGAGGTGAGTGTTGGTTGCTGTAATGAATTCAATTAGTACACTCGAAAAGCCCAAAGGATAAGGTACGTTATATGTGCATTGGAAAGTCGACATGTTTGAGCAACATTCGCTCAATCGACTAATGAATTTCAGTTATTGAATTGATTGATACTTTGTGAAAGTATATAATGATGAAGTGTGAAGTAAGAATGTGTATTAATGACATGATGCATTTGGCTATGTGAATGTATTGCTGTAATTAGAGCTGATTATATTCCTTGAGACTTACTAAGCATAAAAAATGCTTACCCGTTACTTTGGCTCTGTTTTATAGATTTCGCTCGATAGCAATCGGATTCGGGATCAATAAAGTCGAAGTCATCCACACTATCCACGCCTCTATTTTGGTATAAATTTTGGTTGAACTTTGAAATGGCATGTATAGGACTACCCTTGTTGGTTGAATATGTTGTGATGTATATATGTACGGCCATGCGAAAATGGCTCGTAAAAGTGAAGTATCGACTTAGACTAATTGTGGTTTGTATGTATATATTTGGTGTCATGATGTGGCTATGGCTTGGAAATGGGAATGTTGGTCATATGATGAGCCATTGGCATGGTTAAAATGATCATATATGAACCTATGTATGGCAAGACTAGTTGGTTCATGGAGACTACCAAATAGGTAAGACCTACCTTAAAAACAGATGCTACCAGCTGCAGTGACGTGAATGTGAAAAATCACCAAAATTCGTAGGAATGGAATTAAATAGTGAATAAGCTATTTAAATTAACCTTGATGAGTCTATTTTCATATGGAAGAAACGAAATGGTCATAGGAGTTACATGTTAAGAGATATTAAAGCTATTGTGAGACAGGGCCAGAACGGTTTCTGGGTTCCCTGTCGCAACTTTAAAAATTTACTATAAATTATCCAAAAAGAATTATGAGACATACCTTATATGTACAGATTCCATTTTGAGTCTAGTTTGATTAGAAACAAACGGCACCAGCATTAAAGTCCTGTACAGAGAGATATTCAAGTTATACCGCGCGAAGGTCAGAGCAGTCGATCCCTGTAACATGGGTGATTTTAACTAATAAACTGTACCAATTGGCCCGACCAAAAATTCTAGAAATAAATCCATGGATGGATATATGAGTCTAAATTCAGGGAAAATTTACGAAACCAGTTTCCGAGTTTTGAAACTCGAGATATGATTTTTAAGGCGACAGTGACGCAGTTTTCCAGCCTGACTGGAAATGTCAAATGGATGGGCAAAACAAGTGAACTTGGCTTGTTAACCCCTCGTGTCCGACACCGGCGATGGTCTCGGGTTCGGGGTGTTACAGCTATCCAATTCTCTTCCGGCACATCCACTTTCCTAGATGAGGCTACTATATCTTTCAACGGTGACTAATCCTCGAAGAAGACCCGACAAACCACTTTGTCTATCAATCGGAAGTGACTATAGAACCAAGCTAAAAGTAACTGAGCACAACCAACAAACCTGCCTGCACTGGCCCTCCTACATGCATTCAAGGACCTGAATGTCTCTACCAAGATTGCAGGAACAGAAGTGACCTGTTTACTAAGTCGATAGAAGAGATCCGTGGTCGCCTCGTCTACATATCCCAAGGCCCTGGGGAAAACCATCAATCCGTATAAGCTTAAGGCAAAAATGTCTACCCTCTTTGCCTCGTCTGGATGCGTCTGGATCAGTTCTTTCAGAGCCCCCCCACAGAATGCATTTACTCTCACCCTTTTCCTTGATTCTAGCCATGATCCACTACTCACTCATCCCCGTAATAGTCATCAGCTTCTTACCAAAGGCTTGGACACAAGCAGCTCGAGAATAAATCCTATCACACTGAAATCTAGGACACCGAAGTAAGGCGGTGTACTCCTCCACAGTAGGCACTAAATCCACCTCCCCAAAGGTAAGACAACTGTATGGAGGGTTCCAAAACTGAGCGAGAGCTCGAAACAAGTGCTCATCAATCTGAATTTCAAGTAAGTAAGGTAAATCTCCATAATTATCGTAGAACGACTATTTAGTCTCATTACCCCACTGATCCCAAATCTCCTTAAGCTCCTGCAGATTATTACGTGTGACAACGATCGAGTGTAGTCGGCGACCTCGACATATACCCCATAGCTATACTATCCCCCTTTTCTAGTTGAGTTTGCTCAGACCAACTATGGACGTTAGCGTTGCCTTCCACTCTATCAAGAAGTCCGTTCTCCATAATAAAACTTCCTAACTTAGAAACTGACTGTGAATCGATACCTTTGTAAATGCAAAATGTCATTCAAACAGAAGAAAAGAAATAGTCAGTATCACATGATATCAATAAATCTCATCGATAGTTTATAAGGGTAATATCTAAAGTTTAACTCTAACTAAGCTGGGCTCTTACGGTGTTTCTATATGAGGTTGTTTCTAAAGTTTGAGGTACCCGAACCAGCAAATTCCTCGATTCTCACCCATTATAGGCTCATTTGAATCGAGTTCAGTTTAGGGGAATACATTTCCCTATGGCTACACGGAGATGAAAATCTCACGAAACCATAGGTACGGATGTATCCCGAAAGTGATCCACTATCCTGCACGGAGGCGAAAACCTCATGAAGGCGTAGTTTCCCACTCCCACTTAAGGGTATGACCACAACGGTCATGCAAATGCAATGCGTATCAGAATATAGCAACACATGCAATAATACAAACACATGTAATGCAAGGAGGATTAAATTTTAAAAAAATTTTAAATTTTCGACATTAAGACAAGAGATAATCAATTACACGGCTTGACTCTCTTATTGTCCCCAGTGGAGTCGCCAAGCTGTCGAGACCATTTTTAAAACTGAGTTTTAAAAAATGGGAATCGACTTTAAAAAACGAAAACAGGAGTCGCCACCAATCTGTTTAGGTGTGATTGGATCACCTTTAAAACATTTTGTTTTAAAATCATTAGTTTTGGTCTACAAAATAAAAGAACGGGTCCGGGAGTCGGTTACGTACGAGGAAGGATTAGCACACTCGTAACGCCCAAAAATTGGTACCTAATTGATTATCAAAATGTCTTTAATGTCGAAAATTTTAAAAATTCTGAGATGCAATCCTCTTTTAATATTTTTGATTTTTTGAAAATTAGGGTTTACTTGTATCAAATAAATCAAAATATTATATCCAATAAGTTAGGACACAATATTTTTAAGATATTTGACACTAAGTTAGCCTTTTTTTTAGAAATCCCTATCTTGAAACGACAAAACACCACATCCAGTAAGTTAGGACACAACGCTTTGAAATTCCAAAATAGTTGCTCGTATTTTGTAAATTTTTTAAAAACTTAGAAGGGTGCTTGACTATTCGAACTCAACGTGAAAAGTCACAACCCAGTAAGTTAGGGCACTACTTCTCTCGAAGCTTCAAAACACCAAGCATTGCCTTTTTATTTTTGAAAACTTTGACGTCTCGTTTTTTAAAACCGGTGCATAAAGGAACATATTAACATAACATACGAGATAAGATGTTATAATAATAGGTAAATAAAAGCACAACATCATAAATATCATACACTAACCAACGATATAAGAAATAAAACATGACAAATTTTAAATAAGAAAAATATACATACAACGCAATATATATTTAAGAAGAATAGGTAAAACCATAAACATGTAATTCAACATATAAATGATGCATGATATACAATTTTGACACATATATATATATGAAAAATATGCATTTGAAAATAAATTATAAAAGTCTAAGATATTACATAACATATAAAATATATAACATAGCAATAATACATTAATTCTAAAATAAAAGCAAATATTGCATAATAATAAAAACATAAGTTTTAAAAATATATGTGATATAAACAATTGATAAATAGAATGAGCATATAAAAAATGTGATATTTAATAATGATTTAAAATATAATATATAATAAAAAGTATATTTATAAGAATAATAATTATATAAAAATATAAAATATATTGGTTTAGAAAAATAATGTATGAAATATCAAGTATGTAAAAGAATTCATATTTATAATAAAATAATTATATAATATATATATAAATACAAGTTTAGAATAATATGAAATAAGTAATTAATGATGAAATATATGTATTATACAAGTTATAATATTATAATATCTTCAAAATGTGTAATAATAGATTATAAACAAAGTAATTATTAACATATACATAAAAATAAGTATATAATACAAGCTAAAACTTAAATGATAATAATATATAGATAAAAAATATAATAGTATAAAAATGACATAATAATATAAAATAATTATAATATATAATACGAAAGTATATATGTGAATATAATATATAATACAGATAAATAATTAATAAACATATAATATAAGTAAAAATATAACAATAATATATAAATAATAATGTAAAATAATAATAATTAGTGAAAAATAATAATATAATAATATAAATAATACATAATAGAATAACTATATAATATAAATATAAAAATAGGGTTAAAAATAAAACAAATAACAATATAAAATTTATATATATATATATAGAAATAAATATATAGGGTTAGATTTGAAGTTCAATAAAATTCCAAGGGCGAATTTAAAAAAAATAAAGCTGAATTAAGGTCCTAATTAAAATACGTGTAAAACGAAAGGGACTTATTGGGCAAAACGGCCTTTTCCCAAAACGGCAGCGTTTTAATTCTGGACTTAAAATAGCTATTGCAGGGACAAAATTAAAATGGAAACAAAATATTAGGGCCAAATCATAAATAAAATAAAACATAATTATAGACGCAAAAAAGGTGGAAGGACCGATTGAGTAATTAACCCAATCCTCAAAAACACGTTGATCCTCCCCGGGTAATCGGGTCAACGCGCGGATCTTGGGGCCTTAAAACATCGTCGTTTTAAGCTTATCAGACTAAGCTAAAACGGCGTCGTTCTGTTATGGCTATATAAGCCAAACTTTAAGTTTTAAATTCATTTGCAACCCGAGTTTTAAAAAAAAATCTAAAATTCTCTCTGAAATGAGAGGGGAGAGAAAGATCTAGGCTCCGGTCTCCGTCGATCCGAGCCCCGGTTGTCGGCCTCCCGCGCCCACGCGCTCACCGTCTTCGCCGACTCCTCCCCGTACGGTGGTCAGAGGTTTAAAGAAACTCGCTTTCTGACGCAAATAAAAGGTACGTCCTTTTCCTTTTTTATTTCTCTACAATATTAGCATGTATTTAAAAAGAGAAAAGAAAAAATAATCACCTCAATATTCTTTCGTTTGACTGTTGATTCTTAGTGTAAAAATTTATGTTCTGCTTTTTTATTGCTTCCCCGTAACTGTTTACAAATCTGAAGAAAGGCTTTATAGCCTTTAGACTATGCCTGTTTTCGGAAAGAAATCTTTGATTTCTTTCCTTGTTTGTTTCAGTTTACCTACTGTTGTTTCTTGCCCTATTTGTCTATTTAGTTTCCTATTCTGTTCCATTTTCTTTCCTGTGTCTGTTGGTTTCTTTGTCTTGCAGGTACCAAAAAATCCAGCTAAGATTGCGCTGTAGATGCAATTCTTGTCTGGTGACCACTAAACAGCCTCTGCTGAGAAGATTTTGGCACTGATAGAGGCACAAAGGTCGTCGGTGAGGCCTGAGATCGCGGTGCACTGATGTGAGGTTAACAGTGATGACGTTTGGTGTGCCCGAAGGATCTCGTGACCGTCAATCTGACCGGCATTAATGAGGGCCAGCTGGGGTGACGTGAGGGGACAGGGCTATTGATGGCCCTTGCTTTGGGAGCTGGAACGGCTCTAACATGGTGAAGCTTCTGGAACGGCTCTTACGGCGCTGGGGTTCCAAGGGTTTCCTGCTGGTACTTTAAGTCATTGGGCCTTTTGGGCCCGAGTGACTTGGGTCTATTTGGGTCTATTGGGTAGTGATATAATCTGATATGGGTTGTAACTGGGTATGGGGCTTTTGTATTTGGGCTCTTGAGGTCTTGAGGCCTGTGTATTGTAAATGGACTGTTTAAATAAATAAATAAACATTCATTTATTTATTTTTGTATTTCTTTTTTGGTTTTAAGGCCCTGTCAAATTTGAGCTATTACATTGGTATTTATAGGGTTGACCCTACTCCCTATAATGCTATTTATTTTTTGTTTAGGCGTAGAAATATTATTTTTGGTAGATTTGACATCCACTAATTTTTTGCGCCATTATCGAGGACTAGTGCTAACTAATTTAGTGTTTTCTTTTTTATCAGGTCTAAATGTACCAATCACTTGAGCACGATTTAGAAGTAGAAAAGACTGCTCATGCAAAAGTAAAAAAATGAATGATCAAATTTATTCTTATACAACTACAAATTATCAACCATTTAGATTTATGCCTGATTACCTGATGAGAACACAAGAGGTAAATGTATCTTCCATGGAAAGTAAACTTAGTGATATTGTTAATATTTTTCATCGTATTGGTGTAGGAAATATGATGTTGGTCACAGTGTGTGGTATATGTACTTCACCTAGCCATGCAATTGAAATGTGTCCTATCTTGAAGGACGATTATCTAGGACAATTCAGCACTATTAGAAGTTTCAATGGACCACCTCAAGGGCGATACGACTCATTCTTCGAGACATACAATTATGGCTGGATAGATCATGCCGATTTAGGCTATGGAATGAGACCCCAATTTGATCCTATATTTAGATTAACATTAGCTTAGTTTAATTAATCATACTTAATTAGTTAATTAAAGCATTATTATATGTATTTTAATCATAATTTAAACTAGTGGAATTAATCGTCGTCATCATCCACTAATTCATGTTAAATAATGGTTAAATAACCATTTTGGCCTTTTGAATGGTTTCTATCTAGGTCATTAAGCATTTTCTAAATTAAAACTCAATAGTGATTGAAATTTTCCAATTTAGTCCCCAAGCTTTATTTTAACTATTTTCTCAATTAAATTACTTAAAAAATTTCCAATATATTTTTATTCTAACTCTCTTAATCATATATTTCATCCTCATTAACTTGATTTATGAAAATGAGGTTCTAAACCCATATTTTCCAGCACCACTTAAAACTGAGTCATTGTCCTGTTACCAAATATGGTGATAGTTTGAGTACATTTCAACACTTAAGGAGCTTGTTTTCTAGCCATTTCTAGGCATTTTATATTTAATTATTGCATTTTCAGCTTTCATAGTCTAGGTTTAATTATTAGCAAAATAAGTGTTTTTATGCAAGAATTTATGTTAGTTGACCTATTAGTCCAATTAGGGTCTTAGGTAGTTGTAATATGTTTAATTGAGTGTGCAAAATGTGTATGTAGAAGCCTGAAAGCCTTAGGGATGACACCCAAGTGTAGCACAAGCTTCCTAAGACACAACACATAAAGCCAGAACTCTTAACTTGAGAAATTGATGTTGTGTCATGACACACGATTGCTGTGTCACAACACAAGTCTAAACGTGGGGCACAATACCTAATTACGACATGTAATAGACCTAATTAGGGTTTCAAAATAGTAATATAAATAGAATGATTATTTCTAATATGCAAGCAAGACTTTAGGAGTCGTAGTTAGTAGAATTAGGTTTTAGCTCGTTTTATTTTCCTTTTCGA
Organism: Gossypium arboreum; assembly: GCF_025698485.1. Lineage (NCBI taxonomy): Eukaryota > Viridiplantae > Streptophyta > Magnoliopsida > Malvales > Malvaceae > Gossypium > Gossypium arboreum. The sequence continues at coordinate 13,050 of NW_026440350.1, forward strand.
GATACTTTGTTCTTTTCGACTAGGTTTAGTTTGAACCTAATTTTTTTTATATTGAAATATTTTGCAATTTATTTTAATTTTTTTCTGCAAACATCAAGATAAGTTAATTGTCAATAGAGTACAGAACATCGAGCACATCCAATTCAATCAATTGAGCAATGCATTACCTTTCTCTTACTTTAATTTATTTTTGTTCTTTTGCATGTTTAAATTAAATCAAAGAGTTATGACAGGTAGATTCATGATAGGCTAAGTCTCTAAGAGGATTAATGAGTGGATGTGAGAGTAGTTAACGGAGGAATCGGGTTTCCATATGAATTAACGGTTTTAAATTACGTGTGCCTAAACCACGGAGTGATGACAATAGGGGTTAAACAAGGTCGGGATATAAGTTTGCCAAGTAAATTGTATTTTATCCTGATGGAGAAAGTGAGATCGGGAGATAAGCCAGTATCTGTTAATTAGTTAATTAATAAAGGCTAAGAGGTAAAACTAGTTAATTAATAGTTAATTCCATTTAAACCCAAATTTTGAAGTTAACTACAACCACTGAAACGAGTTAATCTTCTACCTGCTAACCTGATTTAGTTGTCTGTTTATTTTCTATTATATAATTTAGTTTAATTTAGTTTATGATTTTTGTCTTTTATTTAGTTTTCGTAATATATATTTTAATTACTACTATTTAGACTTGTTATTGTAGAAAGAGATTTTTGATTTAATTTGTCCTCTATTGGGTACAATTCTTGGAATACTTCTTTGAGTTCCATTGTAACACTTCACTATATTTCTATTCGACCCGTATAGTTGCGGAAACTACTTACTTAATTTTATATATTTATGGTGTGGTATTTTCTAGTCAAACATTTGGACATTTCGCGGTAGTCAGTCATTACAATCTTTTCCTTTTACTTTATCATTTCCATTCATTTTTATTCATTATTTCTACATGTAATTCGTTTTTGGTTATCTTGAGATAACGAAGGGACCAATTGGACATATATATTTAGGACTCAAATAATTTATAAGTCAGTTTCAGCTTTTCGTCTATTAATTATAACATTATTTATTCACGAAGTCATTTCACTAAAGTATCGTGATTGAGTTCTCCCTTTTTATATATCATTATGAAAGCTACTTAATAAGTGTTTGTCCAATGACCTTGCCATAAGTGTGTTACCTTCATATGATATCCTTATTCTTTTTTGGATAAACTTGTTCCTCCAATATTATCATATTTGATCTCATGGTAATTATTATATCTGTCTTCATGAAAATTCAATTACTATAATATAGTAATTAAATCATTTATCACAAAGACAAATGACCCGTGACCAAGTTTATTTTTCATTTATAATGTAATGTTGATAAGAGGATATCATTTACCCTTCATTGGGTTACGAACTCCATTGTTTTGGAATGATGCTACATACTGCAGAATTCTATACCTAATGTACCAACTTTCAATTTCTTATCTATTTAAACTAAAGCTTTCATTTACATCAAAGTATATGAGTCCTGCATACATAGTCCATCATCCACTCAGGATTAATGTATGTCACACTATGAATGTTAAAATCGAATAAATCCATAAATGGATCTAGGATTTATTCTGTTTGAATTTTGTTTGATGTACTGTTAGTTGATGTCTACTAAACTAACTAATAAATTGACTTAAGTCAAGTGCACCTATCAATTAATAGTATAGTTATTGTGAGCACAAATATCATTCCCTTGAGAACTACTATTACAAGTGTTATCACCTTTTTATTATTTAACCTAATAATTCAAAGGATAGATTAAAAATAAAATAAACTATCTAAATTAACTAATGAATGCACCAAAGAATAAAACACAAAAACAATCACTTATCAACCAAGTGACAAAACAATACCTAGGTAAGAATCGACCTGAATTTCATCTATAATTCTCAATCTAATTTATGCAGTTTCTTTTCTTAGCTCTTTGATCCGTGAAAATTTCTATTTTATAATAATATCTCTTAATTTCGAGCATAAGATCACCTAATTCTAGTTTGATTAATTGAAATTCCTTTCTAATTAAAACCCCTATTATTATATTTATTTTCTCTATGGATCCCCCTATTAGATTTGACTCTAATCTGGTAGATTTATGTCATCCTATTTCTAGGATTGCAAGTAACTCCATTCAATTATGCAAGATCTAATCACAAGAAGGGTCAATTCAACCTCAACTTATGCACATCAAACATGGATTAACACTCTAGAATTATCAATCCAAGAATCATTAAGCATTCATGATTGAAAACAAAGAAACTAAGTTTTTATTGCATAAAACTAGAAATCAAACAATAGAATCCATCGTCGGGTTAATCTCCCCAGGTATTAAGAGAATTAGTTCATAATTGCAAGAATAAACACAAAAATTACAATATAACCACTAAAATAAAATAAATCCATGTTAACTCCCTTGGAAATCATCTTGGACTCTTGAATCTCAATGAAGAATTGCTTGGAAAGCAGCTTCAATGGTGTTTTTTGGATAATTTTTGTGCTATCTCTTGACGGCTGCTTATTCCATCTTTTATTTCCTTATTTATGTCTTCTTAAAATGCTAGAAAACCCTAAAAATTGAAACTTTCAACTGTTAACGCACATGGTTCCCGAGATTGACATGCCTTGGACACACGATCGTGTGATGAATTACTTGTGTGAACATCTATTGCATGTGTACAACTTCTGAAATGCTCGAATTTTCTAATTTCCACTTCTTTTTCAATCCTACTGCTCCCAAGTACCCATATTAAGTACAAAAAACATGAATATAAAAGGATTAGAATTATATAATTCCTAATTAATGTCGCATAGTCACAAAAAAATGCACTAAGATTGAGGCTAAAATATGTTACTTTTGACAATTATCAAATATCCCCACACTTAAGTATTTGCTTCTAATCAAGCAAAGTCCACAATTCACATTCAAATTAACTTTCCTTCACCCATTATTTTCATTGATCATGTCTTAGGATAATTTATAGGTCATCATACATTAGAAATTTAAACTAAAATGAAAATAAAGATCATAAGCAATCTAAACAAAAATTTTAATGTATAAAAGACAGGAGTCTCCCCTACCTTAATAATTACTTGAAATTCAAACTCAACAAAGTTTAACACCCTCACTAAGATTCACTCAAAGCACTCAAAGTGTTTAATGAGTAATTAAAATGCACTCAACAGTTAAAATGAGGAATGTTATTACCATAAGCTTGCTTAAGAATCAAATCTCCACCACTACAAATATGAGATGACACAAAGATCAAGAGGTCTTTACAAAGGTTGTAATGGGGCTTAGGTTAAGGGTATGGAATGATATCCATGGTGATTACAGTAAAGATATGAATTGGTGAGTTACCAGACCAAAAGAATAAGATGTTGAATTGCATGAATTTAACATGAATAGTTAATAACTAATTGAACTGAGCATTTGTAAAAGATATAATAGTGATGATTAAAGCTCAACAAATAATATAATGGGGCTATAACGACTCATAATTGAACGAGATAGCCCGAACTTTTTCTATTTTTTTGAACTAAGAAAATTCAGCAATATGAATGATTGAACATATTTAGGCAACTTACAAATCTAATCTCGACTAAAACAAATCAATAAAAAGGTAATTCAAAGATTAATGAGGTTTTAAGGGTTAAAATGAGTTGATGATAAATGAAAAAAAAGGGATTAGGCTCAAAGGGAGTTACTAGTGGGAAATAAAGTGGGTAGGCTATTTAAAGGGTAAGTAGGCTAAATCTTAAGTGTCTCTATTTTCTCAACATATTAAATCATTAATATGGTCTTAACATGCATAAAAAAAAGCAAGTTCTAGAATAAAAAACCTATTTAACACACTCAAAACCAAAAATAATATGAGCATAAAAGGGTAGATACCCTAAAGGCTCAAAAGCTCACAAAAATATGGTTTTCATTATGACAAAACTTGTAAATTTATAATTCAATACAATGATTAAATTTAGGGAGAAAGCTTTAAAAAATTACTTTTTGAAAATAGCTTATCAAGCTTGATTGTCTCATACATTAAGGTATAAATAAAAATGCATAAAATCCAAAAATTATCACAAAGCAGAATCAACAAAACCTTTTGATTTAGAAACAATAACTCTCATGCAAAAATTAAGAAAATTTCTTAAGAAAAAAAATGTGAAAATTAAAGGACTAAGTCGAATAAAATTATAAAATTCTCTCCACACTTAAGATGTGCATTTCCCTCAAAATGAGAATAGAAATAAGCATAATAAACATCACAAAATAATAAAATGAGGAGAGAATTGAAACTATCATGAATTTGGGTGATTGTGTAGAGATAGTGAAAGCTTGAGGCATTGGAGATCCGACGTTAACTATAGTTATCCTTGCACAATCAAAAGAAGACAAAATGAAATAAAAACAAAAACAATGAAACTAGTAGAAAAGTAGTCTAAGTAACAGTGAAGTCGATAAAAAGTAGAAACACTCAGATAAAAAAAAACTAAAAGAGAAAATATTAGATATCAACTTCTTGTTGAATATCAGGATCCAAAGGCTCTAAAACAAAAGTGCGAACTGCTATCAAAAATATTAGATATCAGTATCTATCACCTAGAGACCCATACAAATAGGTGATTTCTTCTGCAAAATGCTCTGGTAGCGATAAAAATGGGCCAAGAAATGTGAAAATCAATCTGGTGGCGCTCCTACATACTCCATAAGAAAAAGGCATTTAAGGTGCCTATAATGCCAGTACTCCCTGATAAACCATAAATTATACATATTTTTATCCCATGCTTAGCACATTTTTTGATGAATTATCCTTAGATTTGGTGAATTCGATGCTCCTAAGCCTTTAATTTCATATTTTATACTTAGGTAAGCATAGGAGAGTAAAAAGAGCAAGAAACGAGCCAAAAATGGAGAAAATGGGCCAACGTGGGAAACTGTAACACCCCAAACCCGGCCTGGATGTTATGACCGGATCGATGCGCCACATTGATGCGTTCAAAACACTTAGTTTGATGATCTCGAATTGGCCGCCATCGTGATTAGCCTTAAAGATTTGGCGACATTACTTATTTGGTGAAAGGTGCCATGTATACTCGGATCACAAAAGTCTCAAATATTTGATGACCCAAAGAGACTTAAATCTGCGACAAAGGCGTTGGCTCGGCATTAAAGTTATGAGTGATCATTGACTATCACGGAAAAGCGAATGTAGTTGCGGATGCCTTGAGTCGTAATCGTTATTCACTTCGACGATGAATGTGCACTTGTGCGTCGATCCGAATGATTATGTGATGGCTGAATTGAAACCCATTATTGACACACAAATTCGAGAAGCTCGGAAAATCGACGATGAGTTGGTTATAAAGCGGGTTCGTGTGTTAGAACAAGGACTCGGAGTTTCAAATCGGCGATGACGATTGTTTGAGGTTCAAAAAGTGTCGTGTGTCCCAAAAATTCGAACTCATTTCGATAATTACGAATGAAGCCCATTGGCGAATGGCAATCCACGGGAGTACGAAGATGTACAATGATTTGAAATTCGGTTTTGGTGGCATGGTATGAAGCGAGACATCTCAGACTTTGTTTGAGATGTTTAATATGTCAACAAGTGAAAGGAACATCGGTGCCTTGAGTTACTTGATCAATCACGATACGAGTGGAAATGGGATCGAGTCACAATGGACTTTGTATCCGGATGCCATTGTCATCGATAAGAAGGATGCGGTTTGGGTCGTGGTAGATCGATTGACTAAGTCGGCCCACTGTCCCCGTCGTCGGATTTTCAATGGAAAAATTAAGCGGAATGTACGTTTCTCATTGTGAGATTACAGGTGCCTATTTCCATCGTGTCGGATAGAGATCCGAGATTTACCTCGCGATTTTGGAAAAAGTTGCAAAGCTTTGGGTACCAAGTTGCATTTCAGCACCGCCTTTCACCCCCAGATGGTCAATCCGGCGGATAATTCGGATACTTGAGGATATGTTAAGATGTTGCGTCCTCGAGTTTAGTGGTTCATGGGAGCGGTATTTGCCGTTGATTGAATTAACACAACAACGACTTTCAATCAAGTATTAAGATGCACCCTACGAGGCCTATGCGATTACGTAAATGCCGTACACCATTGTTTTGGTGAGCTCGGTGAAAGCAAGATTTTAGAATGGATTTGATTAGGGATCTTTGAGCGAAAGTGAAAGTAATCCGTGAAAGTTTGAAGATAGCCTCCGATCGTCGGGAAGTCGTCTGCGGATCTGAGCGTAAGGATATCGAGTATCGGTGGGTGATAAAGTGTTTCTCAAGGTATCGCCTTGAAAAAGATACTCAGTTGGCCGTAGGGCAAGTTGAGCCGAGGTTCATTGGGCCATATGAGATATCGAGCGAGTGGGTCGGTGGCATATCGCGATTTTGCCCCGAACTCAAAAAGGTTCACGATGTCTTTCACGTTTGATGCTTCGGCGCTATAGATCCGATCCATGCGCGTGATTAGTCCATCGATTGAAATTCAAGCTAATATGAGTTATGAGGAAGAACCGATTCGTATCCTATCACGAGAAGTGAAAGAGTTGCGAAAAAGCGGGTTCGCTAGTGAAAATGTTATGGCTCAAGCCGGGATAGAAGAAGCTACTTGGGAGACAGAATTCTATGAAAAGCGATATCCAAACCTATTTACCGTAAGATTTTAGGCGAAAATTTCTTAAGTGGGGAGAGTTGTGACCCAAAATAGACCCTAGCAGGAATGTGGTTTGGGACCACTAAAGAGTCATAAAATAATTAATTGTTATATTCTATGCTTACTATGTGTGCATGCATATGTGGAAATTTCATTCTCTAATTTTACCCATTTGTATGAAAAAGTATTAAATAGGGATCAAAGTGAAACATGGTGAAATATGATAGGCTAATTTTAAATGGCTTGTTAGTACATGTTAACAAAAGGTGGAGTTGCATGTCAAATAATCCCTTCCTAAGGAGGTGGCCATGACAAGGTTATGGGCAGGAACATGTTTCAACATGTTTTGCTAGTGGTGTGTAGGAAGTCATAAAATAAAGAGCATTAAAGAAAAAAATTGTTCATCCATTCTAAACACTTTGGCGAATCCTAAAAGAAAAAGAAAAATTTGTTCATCCTTTCTCATCTTCTTGGCGAAAATACTAAGGGAAAAGGGGAGGATTTTTGCTTCATGCTTGGGTTGGAAGAGACCTAGAAGGAGATTTGGCTAAGTTTGCATCAAGATTAAGGTATGTATGAGGTTGTGTTGGGAGTTTCATGCATGGTTTGGTTGCTAATTTGATGTGCATGTTAGCCATGGCTCAAATCCTTGTTATGCCATGGAAATGGTATTTGGCCAAAGTTGTTATGGTGATAAAGCCATTGCATGCTAAGTGTGAAGCTTGATGATGATGCATGCAATGATGGATTGTCTACTCTTGAGTAAGATTTTGAGTTTTCTTTTGTGTTTAACCATGATTGAAGTTGAATGGAGCATGATTGTCATATTCGGCCATGATGCATTCATGAGCATGGTTCATGCTTCTTGCATGTTAGTTAAAATTTGTATTTTGGATGGCTATGGACACCTTGAAATTCGCCATGCTCATATTGTATATATGTTTGCACATGATGTTTTGGCTATGAAGTAAGTGATGAATATATTGGTTTAAAGAAGAAGATGTGGAAGAATGCTTGTGAAATTGCAAGCACAATTGACCTAACACATATAAGTGCTTGATGCTATATTATAAGTTTTGGGCCACAATGTGCAAAGCATTAACTAGTAAAATGCATGCTGTTTTGTGAGGTATTAAGTGCAAAATTGACCTCAACATGTACATGAATATTCGGCCTTGGGTAGCCTATTGAAGGCTTAGCTTTTTGATGCTCAAATAAATTGTATTGAATTGCTTGATGTAGTATAAAATGCATGACCATTGTATTCAAGCTAAAGAGTGGCCATATGACCATTTAAACTCCTTGTCATATTCGGTATAAGCAAGCACAATGAGGTTTTAATAAATTGAATTTGTTTGAATTAGCTCAAGAGCTAAGAGGGCACAATTGGACAAGGGAAGGAAAAGTGATCGAATAGCCGAAAAAGCCGTTCGACAACATCCGAGGTAAGTCCTCAAGAAGTGACCTTACTTGAATTATGTGAGATGAAGTATGGATGTGTATGATTATTGATTTATGTGTGTGAAATTGAATGATACCCAGGCTAAGTCAGAAATATATGCTTGTGAATATATGTGCGTTTGAGCCTGTGAAAATGAAATATGCATGTCCAATGATTATTGATGTATGTGTACATGAGAAATTGAATGATATCGGGCTAAGCCGAAGACAATTATGCTAGAAATTATATCCGGGTTAAGAAGAAGGCAATTGTGCTAGTGGCTATATCAGGCTAAACCGAAGGGCGATGCGAGTTATTCTATCAGGGCTAAGACCAGAAGCATTTGTGCACGTGATTATATCCGTTATATTCGAAGAATCTTGGGCTGGAGGTGAGTGTTGGTTGCTGTAATGAATTCAATTAGTACACTCGAAAAGCCCAAAGGATAAGTACGTTATATGTGCATTGGAAAGTCGACATGTTTGAGCAACATTGCTCAATCGACTAATGAATTTCAGTTATTGAATTGATTGATACTTTGTGAAAGTATATAATGATGAAGTGTGAAGTAAGAATGTGTATTAATGACATGATGCATTTGGCTATGTGAATGTATTGCTGTAATTAGAGCTGATTATATTCCTTGAGACTTACTAAGCATAAAAAATGCTTACCCGTTACTTTGGCTCTCTGTTTTATAGATTTAGCTCGATAGCAATCGGATTCGGGATCAATAAAGTGAAGTCATCCACACTATCCACGCCTCTATTTTGGTATAAATTTTGGTTGAACTTTGAAATGGCATGTATAGGACTACCCCTTGTTGGTTGAATATGTTGTGATGTATATATGTACGCCATGCGAAAATGGCTCGTAAAAGTGAAATGTCGACTTAGACTAATTGTGGTTTGTATGTATATATTTGGTGTCATGATGTGGCTATGGCTTGGAAATGGGAATGTTGGTCATATGATGAGCCATTGGCATGGTTAAAATGATCATATATGAACCTATGTATGGCAAGACTAGTTGGTTCATGGAGACTACCAAATAGGTAAGACCTACCTTAAAACAGATGCTACCAGCTGCAGTGACGTGAATGTGAAAATCACCAAAATTCGTAGGAATGGAATTAAATAGTGAATAAGCTATTTAAATTAACCTTGATGAGTCTATTTTCATATGGAAGAAACGAAATGGTCATAGGAGTTACATGTTAAGAGATATTAAAGCTATTGTGAGACAGGAAACGGTTTCTGGGTTCCCTGTCGCAACTTTAAAAATTACTATAAATTATCCAAAAGAATTATGAGACATACCTTATATGTACAGATTCCATTTTGAGTCTAGTTTGATTAGAAACAAACGGCACCAGCATTAAAGTCCTGTACAGAGATATTCAAGTTATACCGCGCGAAGGTCAGAGCAGTCGATCCCTGTAACATGGGTGATTTTAACTAATAAACTGTACCAATTGGCCCGACAAAAATTCTAGAAATAAATCCATGGATGGATATATGAGTCTAAATTCAGGAAAATTTGAAACCAGTTTCCGAGTTTTGAAACTCGAGATATGATTTTAAGCGACAGTGACGCAGTTTTCCAGCCTGACTGGAAATGTCAAATGGATGGGCAAAACAAGTGAACTTGGCTTGCCCCTCGTGTCCAAACCGGCGATGGTCTCGGGTTCGGGTGTTACAGCTATCAATTCTCTTCCGCATCCACTTTCCTAGATGAGGCTACTATATCTTTCAACGGTGACTAATCCTCGAAGAAGACCCACAAACCACTTTGTCTATCAATGGAAGTGACTATAGAACCAAGCTAAAATGGCGAGCACAACCAACAAACACACTTTGCTGGCCTCCTACATGCATTCAAGGACCTGAATGTCTCTACCAAGATTGCAGAACAGTGACCTGTTTACTAAGTCGATAGAAGAGATCCGTGGTGCCTCGTCTACATATCCCAAGGCCACAGGGAAAACCATCAATCAATATAAGCTTAAGGCAAAAATGTCTACCCTCTTTGCCTCGTGCGGATGCGTGGATCAGTTCTTTGAGCCCCCCACAGAATGCATTTACTCTCACCCTTTTCCTTGATTCTAGCCATGATCCACTACTCACTCATCCCGTAATAGTCATCGACTTCTTACCAAAGGCTTGGACACAACTCGAGAATAAATCCTATCTGCTGAAATCTAGGACACAAGTAAGGCGGTGTATCTCCACCGATGAGCACTAAATCCACCTCCCAAAGGTAAGACAACTGTATGGAGGGTTCCAAAGCCTTCAAAACAAGTGCTCATCAATCTGAATTTCAAGTAAGTAAGGTAAATCTCCATAATTATCGTGAAACGACTATTTAGTCTCATTACCCCGATCCCAAATCTCCTTAAGCTCCTGCGATTATTACGTGTGACGACGTCGAGTGTAGTCGGACTCGACATATACCCCATAGCTATACTATCCCCTTTTCTAGTTGAGTTTGCTCAGGACCAACTATGGACGTTAGCGTTGCCTTCCACTCTATCAAGAAGTCCGTTCTCCATAATAAAACTTCCTAACTTAGCCCGGTATGAATCGATACCTTTGTAAATGCAAAATGTCATTCAAGCAGAAGAAAAATAGTCGGTATCACATGATATCAATAAATCTCATCGATAGTTTATAAGGTAATATCTAAAGTTTAACTCTAACTAATTTGGGCTCTGGTGTTTCTATATGAGGTTGTTTCTAAAGTTTGAGGTACCGAACGAGCAAATTCCTCGATTCTCACCCATTATAGGCTCATTTGAATCGAGTTAGTTTAGAATACATTTCCCTATGGCTACCGGATGAAAATCACGAAACCATAGAATGCGGATGTATCCCGAAAGTGATCCACTATCACACCTGCGAATGAAAACCTCATGAAGGCGTAGTTTCCCACTCCCACAAGGGTATGACCACAGCGGTCATGCAAATGCAATGTGAGAATATAGCAACACATGCAATAATACAAACACATGTAATGCAAGGAGGATTAAATTTTAAAAAATTTTAAATTTTCGACATTAAGACAAGAGATAATCAATTACGGCTTGACTCTCTTATTGTCCCCATTAGGTCGCAAAGTAGCGAGACCATTTTTGAGTTTTAAAAAATGGGAATCGACTTTAAAAACAACAGGAGTATACCAATCATTTTAGGTGTGATTGGATCACCTTTAAAACATTTTGTTTTAAATCATTAGTTTTGTCTAAAAATAAAAAAAGCGGTCAAAATTGGTTCGTGAGGAAGGATTAGCACACTCATGCCCAAAAATTGGTACCTAATTGATTATCAAAATGTCTTTAATGTCGAAAATTTTAAAAATCGAGATGCAATCCTCTTTTAATATTTTTGATTTTTGAAAATTAGGGTTTACTTGTATCAAATAAATCAAAATATTATATCAATAAGTTAGGACACAATATTTTAAGATATTTGACACTAAGTTAGCCTTTTTTAGAAATCCCTATCTTGAAACGACAAAACACCACATCCAGTTGAGACTGGCAGCTTTGAAATTCCAAAATAGTTGCTATTATTTTGTAAATTTTTAAAAACTTAGAAGGGTGCTTGACTATTGAACTCAACGTGAAAAGTCACAACCCGATGAGTTAGGGCACTACTTCTCTCGAAGCTTCAAACACCAAGCATTGCCTTTTATTTTGAAAACTTTGACGTCTCGTTTTTAAAACCCGTGCATAAAGGAACATATTAACATAACATACGAGATAAGATGTTATAATAATAGGTAAATAAAAGCACAACATCATAAATATCATACACTAACCAAGCATTATAAGAAATAAAACATGACAAATTTTAAATAAGAAAAATATACATACAACATAATATATATTTAAGAAGAATAGGTAAAAACCATAAACATGTAATTCAACATATAAATGATGCATGATATACAATTTTGACACATATATATATATGAAAATATGCATTTGAAAATAAATTATAAAAAGTCTAAGATATTACATAACATATAAAATATATAACATAGCAATAATACATTAATTCTAAAATAAAAGCAAATATTGCATAATAATAAAAACATAAGTTTTAAAAATATATACGTGATATAAACAATTGATAAATAGAATGAGCATATAAAAAATGTGATATTTAATATGATTTAAAATATAATATATAATAAAAGTATATTTATAAGAATAATAATTATATAAAAATATAAAATATATTGGTTTAGAAAAATAATGTATGAAATATCAAGTATGTAAAAGAATTCATATTTATAATAAAATAATTATATAATATATATATAAATACAAGTTTAGAATAATATGAAATAAGTAATTAATGATGAAATATATGTATTATACAAGTTATAATATTATAATATCTTCAAAATGTGTAATAATAGATTATAAACAAAGTAATTATTAACATATACATAAAAATAAGTATATAATACAAGCTAAAACTTAAATGATAATAATATATAGATAAAAAATATAATAGTATAAAAATGACATAATAATATAAAATAATTATAATATATATACGAAAGTATATATGTGAATATAATATATAATACTGAGATAAATAATTAATAAACATATAATATAAGTAAAAATATAATAATATATAAATAATAATGTAAAATAATAATAATTAGTGAAAATAATAATATAATAATATAAATAATACATAATAGAATAACTATATAATATAAATATAAAAATAGGGTTAAAAATAAAACAAATAACAATATAAAATTTATATATATATATATAGAAATAAATATATAGGGTTAGATTTGAAGTTCAATAAAATTCAAGGGAATTTAAAAAAATAAAAGCTGAATTAAGGTCCTAATTAAAATCGTTAGCAGAAAAGGGACTTATTGGGCAAAAGCCTTTTCCAAAAGCGGCGCGTTTTAATTACGGACTTAAAATAGCTATTCAGGGACAAAATTAAAATGGAAACAAAATATTAGGGCCAAATCATAAATAAAATAAAACATAATTATAGGCGCAAAAAGGTGGAAGGACGATTGAGTAATTAACAATCCTCAAAACGTTGATCCTCCGGGTAATCGGGTCAACGGATCTTAGGGCCTTAAAACATCGTCGTTTTAAGCTTATCGGACTAAGCTAAAGCGTGGATTCGTATGGCTATATAAGCCAAACTTTAAGTTTTAAATTCATTTGCCTTAGGTTTTAAAAAAATCTAAAATCTCTCTCGAAATGAGAGGGAGAAAGATCTAGCTCAGGTCTCCGTCGATCCGAGCCCCGGTTGTCGGCCTCCCGCCCACGCTCACCGTCTTCAGCTCCTCCCGTCACGGTGGTCGGAGGTTTAAAGAAACTCGCTTCGGCGCCAAATAAAAGTCGTCCTTTTCCTTTTATTTCTCTACAATATTAGCATGTATTTAAAAAGAAAGAAAAATAATCACCTCAATATTCTTTCGTTTGTTGTTGATTCTTAGTGTAAAATTTATGTTACCTTTTTATTGCTTCCCAGTAGCATTTACAAATCTGAAGGCTTTATAGCCTTTAGACTATACTGTTTAGGAAGAAATCTTTGATTTCTTTCCTTGTTTATTCGGTTACCCTCTTGTTGTTTCTTGCCCTATTTGTCTATTTAGTTTCCTATTACTGTTCCATTTTCTTTCCTATGCATTGGTTTCTTTGTCTTGCGGTGACCAAAAATCCAGCTAAGATTACTTTGTAGATGCAATTCTTGTCCAGTGACCACTAAACACCTCTGGAGAAGATTTTGGCGATAGAGGCACAAGGTCGTCGGTGAGGAGGAGATCGCGATGCATGATGTGAGGTTAGGTGATGACGTTTGGTGTGCCGAAGGATCTCGTGACCGTCAATCATGCATTAATGAGGCCAGTTGGGTGGCGTGAGGGCAGGCTATTGATGGCCCTTGCTTTGGGAGCTGGAGCGGCTCTAACATGGTGAAGCTTCGGAGCAGCTCTTCTGTATTTGGGGTTCCAAGGGTTTCTCTTGGTACTTTAAGTCATTGGGCCTTTTGGGCCAGTGACTTGGTCTATTGGGTCTATTGGGTAGTGATATAATCGATATGGGTTATATGGGTATGGGGCTTTTGTATTTGGGCTCTTGAGGTCTTGAGGCACGTGTATTGTAAATGGACATTTAAATAAATAAATAAACATTCATTTATTTATTTTTGTATTTCTTTTGGTTTTAAGGCACTGTCAAATTTGAGCTATTACATTGGTATTTATAGGGTTGACCCTACTCCTATAATGCTATTTATTTTTTGTTTAGGCGTAGAAATATTATTTTTGGTAGATTTGACATCCACTAATTTTTAATTATCGAGGACTAGTGCTAACTAATTTAGTTTTTTCTTTTATCGAGTCTAAATGTACCAATCACTTGAGCACGATTTAGAAGTAGAAAAGGCGCTCATGCAAAAGTAAAAAATGAATGATCAAATTTATTCTTATACAACTACAAATTATCAACCATTTAGATTTATGCGATTACGATGAGAACACAAGAGGTAAATGTATCTTCCATGGAAAGTAAACTTAGTGATATTGTTAATATTTTTCATCGTATTGGTGTAGGAAATATGATGTTGGTCACGTGTTAATGGTATGTACTTCACCTAGCCATGCAATTGAAATGTGTCCTATCTTGAAGGACGATTATCTGGACAATTCAGCACTATTAGAAGTTTCAATGGACCACCTCAAGGCGTCGACTCATTCTTGAGACATACAATTATGGATAGATCATCATGGATTTAGGCTATGGAATGAGACCCCAATTTGATCCTATATTTAGATTAACATTAGCTTAGTTTAATTAATCATACTTAATTAGTTAATTAAAGCATTATTATATGTATTTTAATCATAATTTAAACTAGTGGAATTAATCGTCGTCATCATCCACTAATTCATGTTAAATAATGGTTAAATAACCATTTTGGCCTTTTGAATGGTTTCTATCTAGGTCATTAAGCATTTTCTAAATTAAAACTCAATAGTGATTGAAATTTTCCAATTTAGTCCCCAAGCTTTATTTTAACTATTTTCTCAATTAAATTACTTAAAAATTTCCAATATATTTTTATTCTAACTCTCTTAATCATATATTTCATCCTCATTAACTTGATTTATGAAAATGAGGTTCTAAACCCATATTTTCAGCCACTTAAAAGCGAGTCATTGTCTGTTACCAAATATGGTGATAGTTTGAGTACATTTCAACACTTAAGGAGCTTGTTTTCTAGCCATTTCTAGGCATTTTATATTTAATTATTGCATTTTCAGCTTTCATAGTCTAGGTTTAATTATTAGCAAAATAAGTGTTTTTGCAAGAATTTATGTTAGTTGACCTATTAGTCAATTAGGGTCTTAGGTAGTTGTAATATGTTTAATTGAGTGTGCAAAATGTGTATGTAGAAGCTCGAAAGCCTTAGGGATGACACCCAAGTGTAGCACAAGCTTCCTAAGACACAACACATAAAGCCGAACTCTTAACTTGAGAAATTGATGTTGTGTCATGACACACGATTAACGTGTCACAACACAAGTCTAAGCGTGGGGCACAATACCTAATTACGACATGTAATAGACCTAATTAGGGTTTCAAAATAGTAATATAAATAGAATGATTATTTCTAATATGCAAGCAAGACTTTAGGAGTCGTAGTTAGTAGAATTAGGTTTTAGCTCGTTTTATTTTCCTTTTCGAGATACTTTGTTCTTTTCGACTAGGTTTAGTTTGAACCTAATTTTTTATATTGAAATATTTTGCAATTTATTTTAATTTTTTCGCAAACATCAAGATAAGTTAATTGTCAATAGATACGAACATCGAGCACATCCAATTCAATCAATTGAGCAATGCATTACCTTTCTCTTACTTTAATTTATTTTGTTCTTTTGCATGTTTAAATTAAATCAAAGAGTTATGACAGTAGATTCATGATAGGCTAAGTCTCTAAGAGGATTAATGAGTGGATGTGAGTAGTTAACGGAGAATCGGGTTTCCATATGAATTAGCGGTTTTAAATTACGTGTGCCTAAACCACAGGAGTGATGACAATAGGGTTAAACAAGGTCGGGATATAAGTTTGCCAAGTAAATTGTATTTTATCGATGGAGAAAGTGAGATCGGGAGATAAGCCGATGTCTGTTAATTAGTTAATTAATAAAGGCTAAGAGGTAAAACTAGTTAATTAATAGTTAATTCCATTTAAACCCAAATTTTGAAGTTAACTACAACCAAACGAGTTAATCTTCTACACCTTCTTTGATTTGGTTATGCATTTTATTTTCTATTATATAATTTAGTTTAATTTAGTTTATGATTTTGTCTTTTATTTAGTTTTTAATATATATTTTAATTACTACTATTTAGACTTGTTATTGTAGAAAGATTTTTTGATTTAATTTGTCCTCTATTGGGTACAATTCTTGGAATACTTCTTTGAGTTCCATTGTAACACTTCACTATATTTCTATTAGACGTATAGTTGCGAAACTACTTACTTAATTTTATATATTTATGGTGTGGTATTTTCTAGTCAAACATTTGGACATTTCATGGTAGTCAGTCATTACAATCTTTTCCTTTTACTTTATCATTTCCATTCATTTTTATTCATTATTTCTACATGTAATTCGTTTTGGTTATCTTGAGATATGAAGGGACCAATTGGACATATATATTTAGGACTCAAATAATTTATAAGTCGGTTTCATTTTAATCTATTAATTATAACATTATTTATTCACGAAGTCATTTCACTAAAGTATCGTGATTGAGTTCTCCTTTTTATATCATTATGAAAGCTACTTAATAAGTGTTTGTCCAATGACCTTGCCATAAGTGTGTTACCTTCATATGATATCCTTATTCTTTTTGGATAAACTTGTTCCTCCAATATTATCATATTTGATCTCATGGTAATTATTATACATCTTCATGAAAATTCAATTACTATAATATAGTAATTAAATCATTTATCACAAAGACAAATGACCCGTGACCAAGTTTATTTTCATTTATAATGTAATGTTGATAAGAGGATATCATTTACCCTTCATTAGATTCTGAACTCCATTGTTTTGGAATGATGCTACATCTTGCGAAATTCTATACCTAATGTACCAACTTTCAATTTCTTATCTATTTAAACTAAAGCTTTCATTTACATCAAAGTATATGAGTCCTGCATACATAGTCCATCATCCACTCGGGATTAATGTATGTCACACTATGAATGTTAAATCGAATAAATCCATAAATGGATCTAGGATTTATTACATTTGAATTTTGTTTGATGTCTTGTTAGTTGATGTCTACTAAACTAACTAATAAATTGACTTAAGTCAAGTGCACCTATCAATTAATAGTATAGTTATTGTGAGCACAAATATCATTCCCTTGAGAACTACTATTACAAGTGTTATCACCTTTTATTATTTAACCTAATAATTCAAAGGATTAAAATAAAATAAACTATCTAAATTAACTAATGAATGCACCAAAGAATAAAACACAAAAACAATCACTTATCAACCAAGTGACAAAACAATACCTAGGTAAGAATGACACAATTTCATCTATAATTCTCAATCTAATTTATCGGTTTCTTTTCTTAGCTCTTTGATCCGTGAAAATTTCTATTTTATAATAATATCTCTTAATTTGAGCATAAGATCACCTAATTCTAGTTTGATTAATTGAAATTCCTTTCTAATTAAAACCCATTATTATATTTATTTTCTCTATGGATCCCCTATTAGATTTGACTCTAATCTGGTAGATTTATGTCATCCTATTTCTAGGATTGCAAGTAACTCCATTCAATTATGCAAGATCTAATCACAAGAAGGGTCAATTCAACCTCAACTTATGCATCAAACATGGATTAACACTCTAGAATTATCAATCCAAGAATCATTAAGCATTCATGATTGAAAACAAAGAAACTAAGTTTTATTGCATAAAACTAGAAATCAAACAATAGAATCCATCGTCGGGTTAATCTCCCGGTATTAAGAGAATTAGTTCATAATTGCAAGAATAAACACAAAATTACAATATAACCACTAAAATAAAATAAATCCATGTTAACTCCTTGGAAATCATCTTGGACTCTTGAATCTCAATGAAGAATTGCTTGGAAGCGGCTTCAATGGTGTTTTTGGATAATTTTTGCTATCTCTTGGCAATTTGCTTTCCATCTTTTATTTCCTTATTTATGTCTTCTTAAAATGCTAGAAAACCTAAAATTGAAACTTTCAACTGTTAGCACATGGTTCCAAGATTGACATGCCTTGGACACACGATCGTGTGATGAATTACTTGTGAACATCTATTGCATGTGTACAACCACGAAATGCTCAAATTTTCTAATTTCCACTTCTTTTCAATCCTCTGCTCCCAAGTACCCATATTAAGTACAAAAAACATGAATATAAAAGGATTAGAATTATATAATTCCTAATTAATGTCGCATAGTCACAAAAAAATGCACTAAGATTGAGGCTAAAATATGTTACTTTTGACAATTATCAAATATCCCCTTAAGTATTTGCTTCTAATCAAGCAAAGTCCACAATTCACATTCAAATTAACTTTCCTTCACCCATTATTTTCATTGATCATGTCTTAGGATAATTTATAGGTCATCATACATTAGAAATTTAAACTAAAATGAAAATAAAGATCATAAGCAATCTAAACAAAAATTTTAATGTATAAAAGAAGAGTCTCCCTACCTTAATAATTACTTGAAATTCAAACTCAACAAAGTTTAACACCCTCACTAAGATTCACTCAAAGCACTCAAAGTGTTTAATGAGTAATTAAAATGCACTCAACAGTTAAAATGAGGAATGTTATTACCATAAGCTTGCTTAAGAATCAAATCTCCACCACTACAAATATGAGATGACACAAAGATCAAGAGGTCTTTACAAAGGTTGTAATGGGGCTTAGGTTAAGGGTATGGAATGATATCCATGGTGATTACGATGAATATGAATTGGTGAGTTACGGACCAAAAAGAATAAGATGTTGAATTGCATGAATTTAACATGAATAGTTAATAACTAATTGATGAGCATTTGTAAAAGATATAATAGTGATGATTAAAGCTCAACAAATAATATAATGGGGCTATAACGACTCATAATTGAGCGAGATAGCCGAACTTTTCTATTTTTTGAACTAAGAAAATTCAGCAATATGAATGATTGAACATATTTAGGCAACTTACAAATCTAATCTCGACTAAAACAAATCAATAAAAAGGTAATTCAAAGATTAATGAGGTTTTAAGGGTTAAAATGAGTTGATGATAAATGAAAAAAAGGATTAGGCTCAAAGGGAGTTACTAGTGGCATCGAGCCCTTTTTCCCAAATACGCTAAACGTCACACTGAACGTGCTTATCACCTTGCGGTGCCAGATCTAACAATTACTCTATGACTTGAGAGCATTCAGATACTCACATGACCATGAAATGCCGAATTTCGGCATTTTGGCTTTTTAAATTGAACTAAGAAAGGGTGTTCTGACACACCGATTTCGGCGACGATCGCTTCGAGATCCCTTTCGATGTCCTACAATTTATTAGCACAATTCTTATTTACAAACCATAATCACTAAACCCCAAAACATACTTATCAATGATCGAACCATATCCCTAAAAGCCTTCAAACCTTACCTTTTGCCAAAATCGATAGCTAGCTCGAATCTGATTGCTCCAATGAACCACGCCTTTAATTCAATGCTTAAGAAGACTCTATCACCGAAAAGAAAACACCGTTATAATTCCTTAAGGCCATATGCCCAAATCGATGACCTCCCTAGATTTTAGGGATTTCGCTTTTTTCGAAGTTGTAAAATAAGACTAGATCTCAAGTGATGAGCACTTACCACTTGTTCCTCTTTGATTTCTATGCGAGATCGATCTGATTTATCCTCTAAACGATGGTAGAACTCGAATCTAGAAGATCTGAAGTTTCGCTATAAGTCCCTAAATCTATGGTATTTCGACTTTTTAGGTGATGAAGAAGATGATGGTTTGAGGCTATAACCTTGGAGTAACGCTGCCGCACGTGATATTAAGGGTTTAGAGAAGATGAATGTTGATCACAAGGAACAAAATATCAAGGATTTGACTTTGGAGAAATCGGCACAAGTAGTGAGTTTCGTGATTTGACCTTTTAATGGCGATTGGTGATGAAGGTTTAATGGAAGATGGGATCGACAAAGAAGGTGAATAAGATGGTCGAAGGTTTCGCTAGAAGGAGAAGCATAAAGGAAGAGAAAACATGGAGGAAAGAGAAGAAGAAAATTCGCACAATAAGAAATAGACTTGTGTTTTCGGCTTTTTGAGAATTCGAAAAGATGAAAGAAAGCTTTCGGTGGCTAACCCTAATTCTCCAAGATAGAAAAGAAAAGAACCTAACCTTAATATTAAATTAGAGCAATCGCCCATCTCTCTAAGGCCCTTGTCTAAATTTACTTGTGTGATCACATGCCTAGTACATGCCTAAAAATTAAAAGAAAAACAATATGCCTACCTTACAACTTGAACCTGGACCTCCAATTCCTTCCAGCGCCACTTTTTAAGGAACTTAGTGGCGTCACCTTGCCACTTCACCAAGGCCTTATTTGTGTCATAACTTATGCAGTTCTTCTTAAAAGCCCACTTAACCAAATCTCCTATTCACTTAAAAATCCCACCTTGATATTTTACCGTGTTTAGCTTAGTCTTGGGCCTCTAAAGGTCTACTAACACATTTAAACATAATTCCAATATTTAGAACATGAAAATTTCAAGATTTACTAAAATCACAAAACCCAAAAAATCTCAAAATCAAGGCATTACAACTAATATATATATTTTTTTTTCCTTTCCGATAATAATAATAATTTTATAAATATATCTAATAATAAAAATTTCAAATATCAATAATACAGTAAATAATAAAATTTTCATAAAATTTTCAAACATACATACAAAGAATATTTTTCTAATAATAATAATACTAATTAAAATTTCATAAAATTTAAAATATCCATAATAATAAATACAAGAAAATTTTCTAGTGGTAATTTAATAAAATAATTTTTTTTTCTCAAACGATAATATTTAAAACTTCCTAATTATTCGTGTTTTCTTCTATTCAATCCTAGACTCAAACCCAACTCTTCTAGGCCCCAAATTCAGATGTTACGTAAACCAACACGGCTGGACTTTCTCACATGTGTAGATCACACGCCCATATCATGCAAAGAGAATAGAGCACGACTTATATGAGTAGGCCACACGCCTGTGTCTATTTAACACCCTTGAATACGGATTGAGAAATGAGACACTGCATGTCCCCGACAAGCCTAAGTTCACCCTATTCAAAAAGGCCACTCTTGAGGGATTTTAGACATTTTAAAGCCTATTTAAACACCTGAGGAGGCACTTAGAAGAGACACACGGAGTAGGAGGCAAGGAATTACTCAAGGAAAGCCGATTGATCCATCTCAAAAGCTGGATTCATCGTCAAGATGTAAGATCTCCTTCAATTTCCTTCAGGAGTTTTGGGTTTTCTTTATGTTTTGTTATCTTTATTCTTTTGAGATGTTTTCTTTTATAAATATGAACTAAATCCTTAAATACCTAAGGGGAATGAAACCTAAGATGGATCTTGTTATTATTATCTGAATTGTATGATAAATATTTGACTTGTTCTTAATTATGAATTATTCTTACTTTAATATTCCAGGATATTGATTCAAGTTCTGATATGCTTATTCAGAGGAGCAAAAGTCCCTGTGTAAGAGTAGATCTAATATAATTAAGCGGAGTTGATTGCATGCCTAGAGATAGGGTGACAAGATTTTGCCGGATTAGGGTGAAACCTAATAAGGGAATCCATAGATCGAGTTAATGCAACACTAGGGAGTTAATTAGAAAGAGATTTCAATTAACCAACCTAAGGTTAGACGTTGTTAGTCTCAAGAGAGATAATAATATAAATTAGGGATTTCTATGGATCAAGTCAAATGAATAAATCGTCTGATTCAGAGTCAAATAACAAGTGAAATCTAGGTGAATTTTTCCTTGGGTATTGTCTTAATCAATCAGTTTTCTCAAAAGTTTTTCCCAATTTTATTTCTGTGCATTCTTAGTTTAGTAATTAGTTTAGATAAACAAAATCCTTAATTTTTTAGGCTAGATAATAAAAAGAAAGTTAATACTAGTACTTTTAGTTTCTTTGGGATTCGACAATCTGGTCTTGCTAAAGCTATACTATTGTTCGACAGGTGCGCTTGCTTCGTCGTGATAGTTAGTTTTCAAGAGCGATCCATTATAAATTATAAAACTTATTGTACTTATCATATATCACATCATATCACGATCAAGTTTTTGGTACCGTTTCCAGGGAAACTAAGATATTAGGAACACTCGATTTTTATTACTTTAGCCATTTTATTTTTATTGCAATTTAAATTTTTTATTTTCTTTTCTAATTTTTCGTTTATTTGCTTCTGCAGGTTTTTATAGTGCATGACTAAAAGAAATCCATTAGGACCATTACTTTTTGATAGTGAGATCGATCGCACAGCTCGCAGAAACTGAAGAGAAATAAGGCGAAGCCTAAGATACATAGAGGAAGAGCAAGAGGACGACATTCACACCACAACCGTGGAGATGGCTGAAAATCAGGAAAATTCACTACCTCTTACGATTGCTACTGACCCAATAAATTAGACTCCTGCTGTAACATCCTGAATTTGGGGCCTAGAAGAGTTGGGTTTTTAGTTTGGGATTCGAATAGAAGAAAACCTGAATAAGTAGGAAGTTTTAAATATTATCGTTTCGTAAAAAATTTATTATATTAAATTACCACTAGAAAATTTTATCAGATTTATTATTACGGATATTTTAAGTTTTTATGAAATTTTAATTAGTATTATGAGATAAAATTATTATTATTAGAAAAATATTCTTGTATGTATGTTTGAAAATTTTTATGAAAATTATTATTATTTATGTATTATTGATATTTGAAATTTTTATTATTAGATATATTTATAAAATTATTATTATTGGAAAGGAAAAAAATATTAGTTGTAACATACGATTTTCGGATTTTTTTGGTTTTTGTGATTTTAGTAAATCTTGAAATTTTCATGTTCTAAATATTGAATTATGTTTAAATGTGTTAGTAGACCTTTAGAAGGCCCAAGACTAAGCTAAACACGGTAAAATATCAAGGTGGGATTTTAAGTGAATAGGAGATTTGGTTAAGTGGGCTTTGAAGAAGAACTATGCAAGTTATGACACAAATAAGGCCTTGGTAAAGTGGCAAGGTGACGCCACTAAGTTCCTAAAAAGTGGCTACTGGGAAGGAATTGGAGGTCCAGGTTCAAGTTGTAAGGTAGGCATATTGTTTTTCTTTTAATTTTAGGCATGTACTAGGCATGTGATCACACAAGTAAATTTCGACAAGGGCCTTAGAGAGATGGGCCGATTGCTCTAATTTAATATTAGGTTTAGGTTCTTTTCTTTTCTATCTTGGAGAATTAGGTTAGCCACCAAAGCTTTCTTTCATCTTTTTCGAATTCTCACAAAAGCCGAAAACACAAGTCTATTTCTTATTGTGCCAATTTTCTTCTTTCTTTTCCTCCATGTTTTTCTTCCTTTATGCTTCTCCTTCTAGCCAAACCTTCTCGACCATCTTATTCACCTTCTTTGTCGATCCCATCTTCCATTAAACCTTCATCACCAATCGCCATTAAAAGGTCAAATCACGAACACTCACTACTTGTGCCGATTTCTCCAAAGCCAAATCCTTCAAGATTTTTGTTCCTTGTGATCAACATTCATCTTCTCTAAACCCTTAATATCTGCTTCAACGTTACTCCAAGGTTATAGCCTCAAACCATCATCTTCTTTCATCACCTAAAAGCCAAATACCCTAGATTTAGGGACTTATAGCCAAACTTCAGATCTTCTAGATTCGAGCTCTACCATCATTTAGAGGATAAATCAGCATCGATCTGCTGAGAAATCAAAGAGGAACAAGTGGTAAGTGCTCATCACTTCAGATCTAGTCTTATTTTACAACTTCGAAAAGTCAAGTCCCTAAAATCTAGGGAGGTCGTCGATTTGGGCATATGGCTCTAAAGGTCTTTAACTGATGTTTTCTTTCAGGACTAGAGTCTTCTTAAGCATTGAATTAAAGGCGTGGTTCATTGGAGCAATCGATTCGAGCTAGCTATCGATTTTGGCAAAAGGTAAGGTTTCAAAGGTTTTAGGGATATGGTTCGATCATGGATAAGTAAGTTTTGGGGTTTAGTGATGATGGTTTGTAAATAAGAACTGTGCTAATAAATTGTAGGACATCGAAGGGATCTCGTAGCGGCCGTTGCAAATCGTGTGTACCAACACCCTTTCTTAGTTCAATTTAAGAAGTTTAAATGCCAAATTTCGCATTTCATGGTCATGTGAGTATGCGAATGCTCTCAAGTCATAGGGTAATTGTTAGATCCGCACCGCAAGGTGGTAAGCACGCTCGCGTGACGTTTAGCATATTTCGTAAAAAGGCCTCGATAATAAAACGGGCCCAATGGGCTTACGGACCAATATGGGTAAGAGAGGGCAAATTAGCTGTTAGGTAGATGGTGGAATCAAATTGCATAAAACTAATAAAAATTACTGAATTAGCTTGTGTAGTAGCGTAGATCACGAAATTACCCCTAAAGAGCAAAATTACCAAAATACCCCTAGGGTTTAAGTTGGCTAAACTGCATGATTGATTAATACTGTATTTTACATGATATGCATTTATTAATATCTATTGCATGGGATTGGGGTATTGATGGAGGAAGTACTGAATGTGGTTCATCCACGTACTGGAGGCTTTGCCTCAACTGACTGATAATTGAGCAGCGTTGCTGCAACCGTGGTGTGTGGGTGGGTGGGTTGAGATATTCCCACATGGAGTGTAGGGTTGGTACGGGCGTTGTAGCGGTTGGTGGGTTGAGTAGTCTCCCGCTTGGGCTTGCATTCATTATCGATATTGTTACATATGTTATCGAATCGGCCTATGGGCCATACTGTTTTGTTAAAAAGGGCTAAGGTCTTGCATCAGATTCTAAAAAGGGCTTGACCTCATCGTGTAATCAAGTTATCCTGAATAGGCTTAGGCCCAATGGGCTCGAGCTGATTTGGGCTTTGATGGGTTTCAGATACATCGAGTTTTCCCAAACTCACCCCTTCCTCTTCCATCCTTACAGTGTGAGCCCTAGAATTGGTGGACTTGAGTCAAGGATTCAGAGTGGCCATGAAGATTGATTGACGATTTTAAATAAGTTTAGCCTTTAATTTGGATTATTTTATTTTATTATGCTTAAAGTTGTAATAAGGCGCTTTTTTAATTACTTTTATTTTGGGGATTATTAAACTGGCTAGCACTAGGGTTCGCTTTATAAAAACTACTTGTTTTTAAAAGTTCACGATGACGCCGCAAAGTTTCCATAAAGTAAATGTTTTCCCAAGAAAATGAATATCTTTAAGCAAACGTTTTGCAACCTTAATCATTTTCTTAAGATGGTCATAATCAAACGGTTTTTCTCAAAATTATACGAGATGTTAGAGTGTGGCAATGGCGGTGTGCATGTCTAGGATTGGATCCGAAGGAGCTTGGTACTTAAGCAATCTGACGGACTCACTTCCTCTTCTTCCCGGTTTCCTACCGTGCATGCCTCGCTCACTTTAACCTACTTTTAAAAGTGTCTTTACAACACCAAACTAAATTTTCCAAATTAAGTAATACGGAATGATTTGAACGCTTCGATGTGGCGCATCAGATCCGGTCATAACGTCTAGGCCGGGTTTGGGGTGTTACACCTGCTCCACGCACTATGTATGATTATGATGAACCTACTTTAACAGGAATTGAGTCAAGTATAGTTGGGCCTGCTGTTGCTGCAAATAATTTTGAACTGAAACCTAACACAATTCAAATGATCCAATAGTTTGTTCAGTTTGATGGTTTGCAGGATGAGGACCCAAACACTCATTTGGTGAATTTCCTAGAGTTTTGTGACACTTTTAAAATCAATTCCATTTCTAATGATGGCATTCGCCTTCGGTTGTTTCCCTTTTCGTTAAGGAACAAAGAAAAATAGTGGTTGAACTCGTTACCACGAGGGTCAATCACTACTTGGGAACAAATGACCGAAAATTTGTACTTAAATATTTTTTGCTGGCTAAAACGGCTAAATTGAAGAATGATATCTCTTCTTTTGTGCGGATGAATCTAGAGACACTCTATGATGCATGGGAGAGATACAAGAATCTCTTGAGAAGATGCCCTCACCATGGGCTGCCCTTATGGTTGCAGGTTCAAACATTTCACAATGGCATGAATCCTTCAACTAGACAGATGATTAACGCAACTGCTGGTGGGACTATCAATAATAAAACACCTGAAGTGGCTTACGAATTTATTGAAGAGATGTCACTAAATAACTATCAGTGGCAAGTCATTAGAACAAAGCCGACGAAAGCAGCAGGTGTTTTCAACCTCAATGTGGTTACTATGCTATCTAACCAGGTAAAACCCTTAAATAAAAAGATTGACAGTTTGTGTAGTTTTACTTAGGTACATCCAGTGATGACGTGTGATTCAAACGGAGGAGGAGCGTACAGAGAATATCAACCCTTCAACCCTAGCACCGAGGAGGAACAAGTTCAATATATGGGTAATAATAATTTTAGATCTCAAAATAGCCCATATAGTAACACATATAATGCAGGTTGGAGGAACCATTCCAACTTTTCATGGGGTGGTCAAGGGAATTAAAGGCCACAACATCATCTGGGTTTTCAACAACCACCTTACCAATAGGAAAAGAAGCTGAGCCTTAAGGAGATGCTAACAAAGTTTATCTCGGTGTCAGAAACTCGCTTTTAGGATACTGAAATAGCACTTAAGAATCAACAAGTGTCGATCCAAGGGCTCGAAACTCAGATAGGTCAACTCACCAAATTGATTTCTGAACGACCATAAGGTAGTTTGCTGAGTAACACTGAATCTAACCCAAGGGAATAGCTCAATGCAATTACCATTCAAAATGAGGAAGGGCTAGTTGAACTTGAACCAAAACTGAGGTAAGGAATTGTGGTAAGTAAAAGAAAAAGTGAGGTAGACCACAGTGAGCAAACACCGGCAAGTAAAGAGTACAAACCTTGTGTTCCATACCCCAATACGACAAGGAAAGACCACACAGACGAACAATTCGGTAAATTCCTTAAATTATTAAAAAAATTACATATTAACTTACCATTTATTGAAGCTCTTTCGCAGATGCCAAATGCAGTCAAATTCTTAAAGGAGCTTTTAACAAACAAGCGGAAGTTGGATGAAGTGTCGTATGTGGAGTTAAATGTAGTTTGCTCAGCCATAATACAAGATAAGCTGGCAAACAAATTGAAAGATCCAGGGAGTTTTACGATTCCTTGTTTAATTGGTAGCTTAAATGTTAAAAATGCTTTGGCTGATTTAGGGGTTAGTATTAATGTCATGCCCTACAAAATGTTTAAACAACTAGGTCTTGGGAAACCCAAACAAACTAGGATGAGTATTTAGCTAGCTGATAAAACTATCAGATTTCCTGGAGTATCTTTGAAGATGTGCTTGTAAAAATTGATAAATTTATATTCCCAATCGATTTTGTTGTTCTAGACATAGAAGAGGGTAGTGACACACCTTTAATTCTAGGAAGGCCCTTTTTAGCAACTGCTAGAACCGTTATTGAATTTGGTACAAGTGAACTCACACTTCGTGTGGGTGATGACTTAGTTACTCCTCAAGATCAAAATTCTATTAGCGCTGATCATGTGGTGAAACCTTCTGTGTAGAAAACACGTTCAAGAAACACACATGAGCCATATTCCAATAACGACAAAGGACCCATCTATGAAGAACGAAAGCTACAGGTCGAGGAACTAGATGAATGACGGACAAAGAAACCAAAATCACACGATAAACCAAAACCACGCCATGACAAGCTTAATATTTCACCAACTAAACTTAAGGTTGGAGACAAAGTACTACTAGATGCAGCAAATCCTTGTATTGCCACTTCTGAACCTAATGGAGCAATCCCTCTTACGGTACTCAACATATTTTCATATGGTACAGTTGAGGTAATTCACTCCAAATTTGGCACTTTTAAGGTAAATAGTACCCGTCTAAAATCTTATTTTGATAAAACTGATAGTAGGGATGAGGAGTGTAAACTCCTCGCACCACCATGACCATGCAAAAGAGAGGTAAGTCAAGCTTAAACTATAAATAAGCGCTTATCGGGAGGCAACCCGAGCACTAACAGTATTGATTTCTTTAAAAATTTTAGTTTTTAACATCTAATCACCAACTGAGTCCTTGAAACACAGGTTTTTCTAATCCACACGGCCAGGCACACAGGCTTGCCTTAGGT
Source organism: Gossypium arboreum (assembly GCF_025698485.1). NCBI lineage: Eukaryota > Viridiplantae > Streptophyta > Magnoliopsida > Malvales > Malvaceae > Gossypium > Gossypium arboreum. The sequence continues at coordinate 41,718 of NW_026440350.1, forward strand.
CATTCTCACACCACAGGAGGAGACACGGCCGTGCGATACGGCCGTATGAAAACAGGGTAAAATTTTTCCCAAACACGGGATGCGATAAGTTGCCACAGCCGTGGGACGTGGCCGTGGGCGAATCTATCAAACAACACGGGCGTGCGACATGTCCGTGTCTTGAAGTCGTGGTGGAAATTAAGAAATTAACACGGGCGTGTCACACGCCTGTGCCTATCACCCGTGGTCGACACTGTGAAACCAACACGAGCGTGCGTATTTGAACACAGGCATGGGAGAAGCAAATGAAGTAGGACACGGTCGTGTGACATGGCAAGGCGACACGGCCTTGCGACATGGCAAGGCGACACAGCCATGTGCACCAACACTCCCAAAGAGCACGGGCGTGGGACGAATTTCAGACGTGCCTAAATTTAAAAATCACGAAACACACGGGTTAAAATTAGGGCACACGGGCGCGCCCCACGGCCGTGTGCCCTAAAATCTATATAAACCCCTCACTATTCATCATCCCCTTCTCCAAAATCCCTAACCCTAGCCACTGCAACTCCTTTACACGGCCTTCCTACCACGCCCGTGCACAGACCACAACACCACTGACGACCCAAGCTCCTCCCTCTACCAAGCTCTTGTGTTTGTTCATTCTTTTCTCTTCATTTCGTTTACGAATTTGATTTTTCTTGTTTCATTTTGACTGTTAATCTTCATAGTTCTAATAATAGCAATGCTTATACTCTTTATTTCTTGCTATCTTAGTTGATGCATTACAGTACCATCATTCTTGTGTTGCCATGGACTTCATTCTATTTTTCATATCATCATTTCCATATACATTCATTCACTAGGCATTATTCTCATATTCCTATTCATAGTGATGATTTAATATATCTGATTGGGTTATTTTTCAGCATAGTTGTTCTTTAGTACATGATTTCTATGAAGTATCTCTATTAGTTTTAACATGCATTGCATATTTTTTCATGCTATTGTTAGAGAGTAAGTTTATTTTTTATTTTACCTTGCCATTGCAGATATCATGTCAAGTCGTGGTAAGAAAACCGCTCTCCCCGCCTCGAAGAAGAGGAAAGGAGCAGCGTCATCCTCAGGTCCTACCGTAGAGATTAGGCACCCATTCCTCCAGTTTCCCTTGGGACCTCAAGAGGAACTTTTCCAAATACTACGGGCCCGACCCCTAGGTGCGGGGGACTGTATTGACTGGGCCGCACTTGATAAAATCCAACTGGCTGACGCGGTCCGAGCCCTTCTGACGATTGACACATCGGGGCTCTTTTTCGAGATCATCGAGCCGACGTACCTTGAGGTCACACTAGAACTCTGCTCAACCTTTCATCTTCAAGTAGTTAAGATAGAGTTCGATGATCCTGGAATGGTCCAATTCTGTCTCAGCGGTTTAGTCCGCCAGTTGAGCGTACCTGAGTTCAGCGTCGCCTTGGGGCTCTATACGGAGGAGTTCATGGACGACGATGATTTTGACACCCTCCATCGCCACATCCACTTGTCTCCCTCCAACTGCTGGAGGGCCCTTATTCCTGCTTCAGCCACCTATGACCCCAGCCACTCAAAGGCATCGACCCTCGCCCCATCCCTGAAGCACTTACACACCATCTTGGCCCACACTCTGATAGGGAGGCAAGAGAGCACTGGCATCCTCAACACTCACAACGCCTACTTTTTATGGAGTATGGTGAACGGGCACGTTTTTGACCTGGCCTATTTCTTTGCCCTCGCCATTCGCCATCAGATCGAGCGGCATAGGAGAGGAGCCATCTCCATTGGCCCCTATGTGACTCGACTGGCACGGTACTTCGAGCTCCTCAACACAGCAGTAACAAGGCATTTCAAGTATGTTACATATGAGGAAGATCGAGCAAAGACATGGAATTGACCCTCCTCAGTACCGCCTCGTCTAGTCCACCGAGAAGGAGGACCTAGAGGACATTACTGATGATGTCCCTCCACGTCATGAGGACCCACCGTCTCAGCCACCTCCCATCCATCGTCCAGTTCATGCGACGGCTTCATACTCTAACATCTCTGAGCGCCTTACTCAATTTGAGCAACAGTGTTTTCAGCCCTTTGATCACATTGATGTACTCTACATCAGATTTGTCAGCACCTCCACATCTCATCGCCACCACCACCTCGCGAACCATCTGGCGATGATGATGTTTAAAGACTTTTTATTTTTCATTTTTATTTTCACTTTTATCTTTACTTATCCTCTTTGTAACACCCCAAACCCGGCCCAGACGTTATGGCCAGATCTGACGTGTCACATGGACTTACGACTTAGTATGCATTCGTTGGTTTAAGTGATTGGGTTGGTCTTTGTAAAAACAGCGGTTGAATGAAAAGCTGGTTTATCAATCTTTAGGCTATCCATTTGTTGTGCTTGTTGAGTCTTGAAAACGTTCATTAATTTTGAAAACCCGCGACCCTAACACTAGCAGATTTCGTCATAGTACAAATATAATCGTAAAATAAAACCATAGCGGAAAAAAAATTTAAATAGCGGCCTTATTACAACTTAAAACCCAAAATTAAATTAGAATATAAAAATAATAAAAATAAACTAACTTAGAAAACCAACTTTGCGAGATGATGTGGCCACTCCAATCCTTCATGCTCCAAGCCCACTATGGTTGGGGATTTCGCAGAGATGAAAATAAAGGGTGAGTTCGGTAAACTCGGCATGTAACATAACCCAACCATAGCCCAAAACAGATCAAATCTCGAGTCAGCTTATCTCGGCCTTGGCCCAAGATGTAAATCGAATGAAACCCATAGGCCCATAGCAGATACAAAACAAATATATCATGAATGCAGAAATCCCAACCCAGAGCCATCCATAACACCCCGTACCAGCCTTACACCATGTGGGGAGACTACTCGACCCACCCAACCGCTACATAACACAAAAATTGCAGCGAGGCTGCCAGATATTGTGACGAAGTCACCAGATATAGATATTTTGGCTAGGCCACCAGAACAGATATATATGTGGCGAAGCCACCAGATTGCAGCGACACTGCCAGATATTGTGACGAAGTCAGCATAACAGATATATGTGGCGAGGCCACCAGATTGCAGCGAGGCTGCCAGAACGCTTCCTCCATCAATATAAACCCATGTCCCATACAACATAAATAATATGTCATGGCATATGTATACAGAAACAGAACATCATGCTTTTTAGAAAAAAAATAACCCTAGGGGTAAAATCGTAATTTTGCATGCATAAGGGTATTTCAGTAATTATAACCTATTGCTAAGGTTTCATGCTTATTCTAACGTTTACCAAGTAATCAGAAGTACTTACCTCGTTTTTCTACCAAAGTGGGCCCATTGGCCCATTGGCCCGTTTTCGGCTCATTAAGCCCAAAAATACCATTGTGCACGAAAATGAACACTCTGCACTCTAATCATCCAAATGCACCATATTTATTAACAATTGTTCACGAAGGCCAGACGTCATGAAGTTCATAAAATACCAACGCTTTGATATTTCGCTTTTACCGATTCGCCTAAGGGAGGTGTCGTTTAACACACGGTTGATGACGATTGATGACGATATCTCCACGCGATAATCCTACAATCAATCACTAACATATTAGACTTACGAATTAACGATAACTAACATAAATCCATGTCAACTAACCCAATCATCACACAAGTTAGTCATTTACGCATGAGGGGCAAAATAGTCATTTTACCCTCTAGGGGTAAATCGGTAGTCCTACCCTACACGGGTATTTTAGTAATTCTACAACTTATCCACTTCGGCCTACGGACCCATTGGGACCACATGGCCCATTTCAGCCCATCGCGGCCCGAAATAGCCGTCCTATTGCTAGAGTAATGAGAAATACACTCTTAGCTGACGCCTAGCCCAAACGAGCACGTCACAAAGCGAAAGGGATCAGCCAAGAAGGGTATGCCTACTCTCCTCATGGTTGCTCTATTTAAAGCCAACTCTCCATCTATTCTTATGTTAGCTTCCCGATGTGGGATCCCTCCATCACCAGAGTTTAAAACCAACACCAATTATTGCCGTCCCAACATAGCAAAATAATCAACCTTTGCGTGCCAAGGGATTCGAACCAAAGTCCTCTCACATGCCAACTCATGCCACCACCACTAGGCCATCAACTCATTTGTGTCATAAATCCAACACATTAAACTTTAAAGCGCACCTACTTGCTTCCAGATTTATTGAAAAGAAAACTAAAATATATTGCAAGAGCCAAGACTTGAACCTTGGACCCTTGCTTCCTTTATGGCGTCACTTCCTTGTCCCTAAGTGGCGCCACCTTGCCACTACACCACACTCCTTTTGTGTCATCTTTACCCTTTACTCTTAAAAGCCCAAACGCCAATTGTATCAATTGTTCATAAAATTAAAATTCAAGACTACCACGGATTTAATCTTAAGTTTGGGCCTTCCAAAGGCCCACTAACCTACTAAAATATATATTTTAACCAACCAGAACACACACAAATTTAAAAAAAATCACGTAAACACAGAAAACCCGAAAATTAGGGTGTTACACTCTTTAAGTGCTTTTTATTTTATTTTCCTTTAATATTATTTCATTTTTAGGTTTTATAATTTTTCTTGAACAATTTATACTTCCGGCTACTTCATTACGAGTAATTATGTTTCTCTATATTTCCTAAAGAGTTCTTAATTTTATCACAGTTATAAAGAGCTCCAAAGCTCATCATCACTTAAGAACTTGAAACTCTACTGGAAAAGGTTCTCCATGAATGCCATGTCCTGCCCGACCACCATGATAACCTCTTCGCTGGACACTATGGTTGTAGGACCCAACCTCTACCACCATCGGAGTATCCTCCTCCAATCTTATCATTGCCTTGGCCGATTAGTCTCCATACCTCCAATTCAAGGATCCCATTCAACATTCAGGAAGTTTCACTTCTCTCCCTCTCTTCTGATATTACCTTTATATCACTATTATTTATCTTTGTACATTAAGGACAATGTACATCTTAAGTGTGGGCGGATATTTATATCATTATCAGAAAAAAAACCCTGAATTTTGTTTTGCTCTCAAATAATATTCTCATATCATTATTAGAATGAATTTTGATTAATTTATAATCTTTATTGATATGTCTTGAATAAAAACATAGTCATTTATGCATTGATGGTTTAAACTCTAAGGAATTAGAGAATCAAGCATGATAAGTTGATTTTTGAGTTTTAAAAATTTTTATGTTGTTTCCCTAAGTTTAGTTATTATCTTGAGTTGAAATTCACATGTTTAACATCAAAAAGCCATAATTTTTTGTGAGATCTTAAGCCTTTAGAGCATATTTTATTTCTTTCATGCTCACTTTTATTATGAGTGCGTCAGTATTGATTTGTTATTCTAGAACTTGCGTGATTATGCATGTTAAGACCACACCATTTGATTTGATATGTTGAGATGATAAAGGCACTTACGTTTAACCTACTCACTCCACAAAAGCCTACCTTTACAATTAACCCTTAGTGAACCCCTTTGAGCCTAACCCATAACCCATTATTGTTGAAATCCCCTAAATTAAATTGATCCCTATTTTTGTCAAGATTTGATTTGAATAAATTACTTAGCTATGTTTTATTTTTGATAGTTAACCTATGTTATTTGACTTGTTCTCAAAAAAAAAATACAATACATACATATATTAGCAGTAATTCGTTGTTTTTGAACTTAAGTGTTCAATTCCATATTTTAAGAAAAAGCTCACATATATTCAAGTGATGACTAGTTATTTTTCTAGTTAGGTAATTTCTCAATTCAATCTCAATTCTCACCTTTTCTTTCAGCTTGTGACCACACCCCCTAACCAAAGCCACGTTACAACCCTCTAAAGACCTTTTGATTGATGAATTATCTCAATATATAGTGGGGGAGATTTGATTTTCACGCAAGCCTATGGTAATAACTTTTCATATTGACTGTTGAGTGCTAAATTTCTTGTCCTTAAACACCTCGAGTGATTTGAGTGAATCTTTAGTGAGGAGGTTAAACTTTGTGATATTTTGAATCAAAGGTAATCACTTAGATGAGGGGAGACACCTATGTTTCCGTGATAAAATGCTCAACTTGGAATATTTGAAACTTTGATGTTCTTCTAGTTGAATTCTCAATGTATGATTGCTTATGGATTAATTTGAGATATTTATGAGAATTATAAGTTAAGAAGAATTCATTTTTATTGTGAGTTGAGGATTTTTCTTGAGGACAAGAATGCTTAAGTGTGGGGGTATTTGATAAACCATAAATTATACATATTTTTATCCTATGCTTAGCACATTTTTAGATGAATTATCCTTAGATTTGGTGAATTTGATGCTCCTAATCCTTTAATTTCATGTTTTATACTTAGGCAAGCATAGGATAGTCAAAAGAGCAAGAAACGGCCCAAAAACAGAGAAAATGGGCCAACGTGGGAAATTAAAACGGCCTGGACTTCCTCACATGTGTAGATCAGACGCCTATGTCTGTGCAGTAGAATCGAGCACGACTTACATAGACTACACGCCCGTGTCTATTTAACAGCCTTGAACACAGATTGGAGAATCGCACACGGGCGTGTCACACAAGCGTGTCCCTGTCGAGCCCAAGTTCAGTCCTATTCAGAAAAGGCCACTCTTGAGGGCTTTTAGGCATTCTAAAGCCTATTTAAACACCTGATGAGGCACTTAGAAGAGACACACGGAGTAGGAGGTAAGGAATTACTCAAGGAAAGCCTATTGATCCATCTCAGAAGTCGGATTCATCGTTAAGACAGAAGATCTCCCTTTAATTTCCTTCTGGAGTTTTGGGTTTTCTATATGTTTTTTTATCTTTATTCTTTTGAGATGTTTTCTTTTATAAATATGAACTAAATCCCCTAAATACCTAAGGGGAATGAAACCTAAGACGGATCTTGTTATTATTATCAGAATTGTATGATAAATATTTGACTTGTTTTTAATTATGAATTATTCTTGTTTTAATATTCTAGGATATTGATTCAAGTTCTAATGTGCTTATTCAGAGGACCAAAAATCCCTGTCTAAGAGTAGATCTAACATAATTAAGCGGAGTTGATTACACGCCTAGAGATAGGGTGACAAGATTTTGCTGGATTAGGGTGAAACCTAATAAGGGAATCCATAGATCGAGTTAATGCAACACTAGGGAGTTAATTAGAAAGAGATTTCAATTAATCAACCTAGGGTTAAACGTTGTTAGTCTCGAGAGAGATAATAATATAAATTAGGGATTTCTACGGATCAAGTCAAATGAATAAATCGTCTGATTCAGAGTCAAATAACAAGTGAAGTCTAGGTGGATTTTTCCTTGGGTATTGTCTTAATCAATCAGTTTTCTCAAATGTTTTTCCCAATTTTCTTTCTGTGCATTCTTAGTTTAGTAATTAGTTTAGATAAACAAAATCCTTAATTTTTTAGGCTAGATATTAAAAAGAAAGTTAATACTAGTACTTTTAGTTTCTTTGGGATTCGACAATCCGGTCTTGCTAAAGCTATACTACTGTTTGACAGGTGCGCTTGCCTTCGTCGTGATAGTTAGTTTTCAAGGGGGATCCATTATAAATTATAAAACTTATTGTACATATCATAAATCACATCATATCACGATCACTCTCCTTCCAACCTGTGAGAGTATGTACAAGGATGCCATGAACATATGACAGAGCGAGGTGTAAGCAACGAGCCTTTGGTTCGCTCGGATTGTAAGGTGCATCAACCTTTGAAATGCCAAACCAAAAAAGTGGTTTTGGTCGATGTGCGTGTTTATAGAGGTGTGGGAACTCTAGTGTAGCCGTGAACTCTTCTTTGTATAAACCGAGTGTGAACCCAGAGGCATGAATACTAAAATATCTAGTTACACCCCCAAGTCAGTATGGAATGGCTTTGGGTTCATCCCATCATATGAGCATAACCTATAAGAAGAAAGTGGAATAGAATTCCAATGTGAGCTCTACATAAGTAGGCTCCACAATAGTAAAGAACTGCTCACAAGGGACTATTTCTAATAAAGCGTGAACCCATTCCAATACATCTATTGTATGGAGAACATCCCAATCAATTCAATGACCAACTCCCAAAGGTCTCTCCTTCATATGCTGATAGCAATTTTCATGTGGGCCATGATCAAAGGTGAGATATTTGTGTCTAGTTCCAGTGGTATGAGTAGATGAATATGAACCAACAACCTTTCATTTCTTAGATGACAGGGATGGTGCCTTATTCTTACCCCGTGTGTTAGTCATTATGTACTCATTATGTACGTAAAATAATAATTGACAACAAAACATAGATTGCTAATAAAATGCTAAACAAGATAGGAATATGCAGTTCTTATATATGCATAACCAACATTGAACAGTTAAGTGAAGAAGCGTAAATAAAATTGTACTAGAAATTGGGTGAGTAAATTGCACATATTCATTTAACTAGATTCTTAATGCAATAACTAAATAATAGAAATCATGCTCACTAATACAGTGTAGGGCACGACTTAAAGAAAGAATAAACATCATTAAGACTAAATTGATCCTTACAAAATTTCAAGCGAGACTTAAGTAGCATAAAAGAATAAAATGGAATAAAATAAACATTTTGCCATAAGAAAACTTGTCAGTCAGTATATTAGATACAAAAAATTGAGTTCATTCAGTCACAACAACGTTGTGCCAAAAAAATAGCATAAATTATACTATAATTGAACAATTCACCATCTATTAAAAAGCTATAAGAGCCATTAAACAAATGTAATGCTGAAGACTAGAAACATCATTAGACATGTAACACCAAAGCAAGGTCTAAATTTATCAAACGTGTAACATCAACAAACATGTAAAATCAATACAAATAGAAAAGAACAAAGCAAGTTCAACAAATCAGAACATTTAAAACAGTCAACCAAAATCAACCCACCAGAACTTTAAACTGATACATATGATAACAGGGAAAAGAGAAATCGTGAATGAACAATGGACTCGATGTTGGCCACATCAAACAATAGAACTAGTTCGACGATAAGGAGGGGGCAAAAGAACACCTAGCGGCGTTAGGGGAAGGATGGAGGAATGAACAGTGGTGTAAAAGGAGAAACAGCCGACATCATGAGGATGGAAGAATGGCCAATCGCATGCAAAAAGGAAGAACGACTGGCTTTTTATATGGTAAGGGGAAAAAAAGAACAGTGGGGGAAAGAAGGGGAAATAAAAATGGCAGGAAAGAGGAGGAGGAGGAATAGTGGAACATCAAAGTAAAAAGATGGGGGAAAGAAAGACAGCAGTGTGAAAGAGAGGGAGAAGAGAGAAGGGGCATTTAAGTAAAAAGAAGTTGAAGGAGAAAGGGTGACAAAATGAGAAAATAAAGAAACTAGAAAAGGAAAAAGAAAATGATGAGAAAGGAAGAAGGAACGAAGAAGAAGAGAAAAAAGGGAGAAGATAGTTAGGGAAGAAGGGACAACTGAACACCATAAAAGAGAAGGAGAAATGAGAATAGCAAGGGTTGGGAGAGGGGAAGGAGAAAAGATGTAGAAAGAAAAATGGGGAACAAAAGAAAAAAATGAAACTGTGCATTTTGAGAATATGAGACATAGTCTTATCCCTAAACGGTGTACCTTTCGAGAATCATGTGGTTCCATATACATCCACTTTCAATATTCAAACGGTCATGTCATTAGCCTATGTGGGTCACATGACTGTGTCACTAGACCGTGTGCCTTTCGGGGAACCACAATTCCACATACATTACCTTTCAGTATTTACATCATTGACTGGTATGGGTCATACAACCATGTCATTAGCCTATCTGTCACTCAGGAACTGTGTGGTTCCATGCATATTACCTTTCAATATTCACAAATTTATTGTGTGCCATTCAAGAACCGTGTGGTTCCACGTACATTACCTTCTAGTATTCACACGGTCGTGTTGTCGGCCTGTGTAGGTCACACGGCTATGTCGCTTGCCCATGCGCCTGAAAAAAAATTCCACGACCTAAATGCATTAATTGAACTAACTAAATTATAACTTCAAAAACAAAAAAAAATAAAGAAAAAGAAAATCAATATGAAATCCAAATATGCAAGACATGAAATAAAATCGATAAATACTTGGGTTACCTCTCGAGAAACGTTTATTTGAAGTCTGAAGCTCGACTTCCCTTTCGTAACACATGGTTAATTTGGATTTCAGAGCTGAAACTCCTCTTTCTCATTGTCAACATCACCACCAAGATAAGGTTTGAGACGATTACTATTTACCTTAAATATGTCATAATCAAGATGTGATATTGATCTAACATTAAATGTACTAGTAATTTTGGTCTATTTTCGCACTTAAGGAGCTTATTTTTTTCCATTTTAGTATTAATTATTAAATTTTTAGTATTTAGTAGTAAATATTAAAAGCTAATAAAATAATTATTTTTTAACACATTTTGTGAGTGTTATGACCTATTAGGAAGACACGGGCTTTAGGTAGTGCTAATGTGTTGAATTGAGTGTAGATGATGATGAATTAAGGCCCAATGGACGTATGAGCAAGAGACGAGTGATCCAAAAGCTTCCCAAGCTATCAAAGCATGAAACAAACCAAATGAGGCATAAAACCTATGTCGTGTTGCGTTATAGGCCTTACATGGCGCAACATAGCCTTGACGTGTATCCCAAGTATTCTGGGGCTATTTTCATCCACACAATCAACTTTATATAAAGACCTAGGATGTCTCGAAGACCTAATTTGGGCTTCCAACACTCCTATAAATAAAACCTTAGGGTTGTGATATAACTAAGTCATCTTAGACGCATGCAAAAACAATAGTAGTTTAGGAGTAGGATTAGATTAAGTTTTCTTTCGGTTTTCATAAACTCTTTATTCTTTCCTCTTGGAATCTGCTTCAACTCGAGAGTTCTTTTATTTAATCAAAATAATTTAGTTATTTGCTTTGAAAAATGATGATATTCGTTATTCCAATCGAGAGATTATCTACTCCATACTTCGATTGACATAAAATCTGGGATTATTCTAGTCTCTTTGCTCTTTTAGTTTATTCGTGTTATTTACATGTTTAATTCAATTAACTTAGAGATTAAGAATACCATGAGTAACTAAATACCTTAGGAGAGATAAATGAGTGGATGGGAGCGTGATTAACAGAGGATTTAGGGTTTCTAGATAGGATTTGTTAGTTTAAATTATTGATAAACGCCAAATTATACATATTTTTACCCCAAATACTTAGCATATTTATGGATATTTTTTACTATATTTGTGGATTTCGGTGCTCTTAATCCGGTTATTTCATGTTTTGTACTTAGGAGAGCACCAAGAGTCAAAAGGAGCCAAAAATGAGCAAAAAAGGGATAAAACGGACAAAATCGAGAAGATGACACGGCCTAAGCCTTGCCACACGGGCAGCTCACACGCCCGTGCCTAAGCCTTGCCACACGAGCAGCTCACACGCCCGTGTCTTTCGAGGGTGTAGACCAAGGCTTTCATGATTCGCACAGCCTGGCCATTGACCCACACGGCCGTGTCCAATTTAACGGATCGAACACGGCCTGGCAATCACGTCACACGGCTGTGGCACACGGGCATGTCCCTTTTTCAAGGAGTTGTATTTTACACGGAAAAGGATACTTAGGGAGGAAGAAAGCCAATCCAAAGCCTATATAAACACCCTACGTATGACTCAGAACGGGGCCCCTCCTCCAGAACTTTTCTGGAGTATAGAACCACACGCCAAGAATTACTTGAAGGAAGCCAGACGATCCATCCCAAAAGCCAGAGCTACTCCAAGACTAAAGATCTCTCTCAGAATTCCTTGAAGGGTTTTAGAGTTTTCTTTATGTTTTGTTATTTTCATACTTTTGAGATGTACTCTTATTTTATTATGAACTAAACCCATTAGATACCTAAGGGGGTTGAAACCTATGATGGATCTTGTTATTATTATCTGAACTGTATGATAAATACTTGATTTGTTTTTAATTATGGGTTGTTAATGCTTGAGTTAATATTTCAGGTATTGATTCATGATTTGATGTGCTTATGCAGAGGAGAAAAAGTCCCTGTCTAAGAGTAGATTTGGCATAATTAAGCGGAGTTGATCGAACGCTTAGAAATAGGGTTACGAGATTTTGCCAGATTAGGGTGAAACCTATTATGGGAGTCCATAGATCGATTTACTACTTCCCTAGGGGTTTTAATTAAGAGAGAGATTTCGATTAATTCAACTAAGGGTTAGACGTTATTAGTCTCGAAAGAGATAATAATATAGGTTAGGGAGTCTCACGGATCAAGTCAAGTGAATAAATCGTCTGGTTCAGAGTCAGATAACAAGTGAAATCTAGGTGGATTCCTCCTTGGGTGTCGTCTTTATCAATTACTTTTCTTCAAGTCTTTTTCCAAATTTTCTCTTTACTTTAATTTAATTAGTTAATTAGTTTAGTTAATTAGTTTAATAACAACCCCTCTTTATTTCTAGGTTAAATAATAAAAAGATAGTTATTACTAGTACTTTTGGTTCCCTTGGGTACGATATCACGATCTTGCCATTACTATACTATTGTTCGATAGGTGCGCTTGCCTTTTCGTCGTGATAATAGTTAGTCTAGGTTTGATCTTCAATATAAATATTTATTACTTGTTACAAATCATGAGATCAGTTATGCATTCCTAAACCCTAGGCTGACAACCATAGGAAGTAACCATAGGTTAAATGAGATTGGGAGATACGTTTCACGGAGTTAAACGTAATTTATCCTGATTAAGAAATTGAGGTTAGAAGATAAGCAAGTACCATCTGATTAATTAATTAGTTAGAGGTCGGGAGGTAATAATTGGTTAGTTAATAGCTAATCCACCCTAAGACCCAAATCCAAAGTTAATTACAGCCCCTGAAACAAGTTAATCTTCCTGATTGGTTTAATTGATTTCAACATTTGTTTATTTTACTGTTTATTTATTTTATTTAATTTCTAATCAGCATCTACTTTATGATCTATGGTAATATAGGATTTAATTATTACTATTTAAACTTGTTATTGTAAAGAGGTTT
>NW_026440351.1:25000-52500 GCF_025698485.1 Gossypium arboreum
GATCTTGAATTTGAACCACTTGACAGATATATGCTGCGCCCAAAACCAAAAAACACCGGATGGCTAGGATGGCTAAAAAAGGGATAAATAAGAACACAAATATGACATATCCTAATATATAGTAGTGGAGGATTATGGGACAAAAAATAAATCCACTTGGTTTCAGACTTGGTACAACCCAAAGTCATCATTCTCTTTGGTTTGCACAACCGAAAAAGTATTCGAAGGGTCTACAAGAAGATAAAAAAATAAGAGACTGTATCAAGAATTATGTACAAAAAAATATGAGACTATCTTCTGGTGTCGAGGGAATTGCACGTATAGAGATTCAAAAAAGACTGGATCTAATTCAGGTGATAATCTATATGGGATTTCCTAAATTATTAATTGAAGATAAGCCACGAAAACTCGAAGAACTACAGATGAATGTGCAAAAAGAACTTAATTGTATGAACCGAAAACTCAACATTGCTATTACAAGAATTGGAAATCCTTATGGGCACCCTAATATTCTTGCCGAATTTATAGCCGGACAATTAAAGAATCGAGTTTCATTTCGAAAGGCAATGAAAAAGGCTATTGAATTAACTGAGCAAGCGGATACAAAAGGAATTCAAATACAAATTGCAGGGCGTATCGACGGAAAAGAAATCGCACGTGTCGAATGGATCCGAGAAGGTAGGGTTCCTCTACAAACCATTGGAGCGAAAATTGAGTATTGCTCTTATAGAGTTCGAACTATCTATGGGGTATTAGGAATCAAAATTTGGATATTTATAGACGAAGAATAATAAGAATAAGACTCTACTTGTCTTTACGTTCTATTCTGCGATAGAACAAAAAATGACAAATTCTTTGATTTTTTGATTGAACATAAAAATCAAAAAATGAGCAGTTCTAAATTCTATAAGGTTAAATAAAAATTTGATTGATCATTTGATATAATTGCTATGCTTAGTGTGCGACTCGTTGGGTTTTTTAGGCTTAGGATTCAAAAAAAATGGGCGGACCACAGTATAAGCTAATAACTATAGCACTAATAACCAACTCATCGCTTCGGATTATCTGGATCCAAAGAATCAGTCAAGATATGATATATTGGTCATATCATTATAGCAACTGAATTTTTTTTGCATTAAGTAAAAGACAAAACCAATCTGATTATGAATAGATCGAAATTGTGAAGCAAAATAAAAAGTATGTGGATAAATAGAAGGATGAGAGAAAGAGAGAAACAGAAATAGCAATGAAATGATATAGGATTCCAATATGTAAGGTCTATGAAGCATCTCATAAAGAGCAATGTAATAGAGCATCAATAGAGATTCATCAATAATTAGATGAATATCTGTTCATTGAAGAAAAAATCAAGAGCCTTAACTTAAGTCAATAAAGACTGAGAAGGTTGACTCAAGAAGAAATTTTATTTTATTTTATTAAATAAATATTAAATTAAAAAATTAAATTAATAAATATTAATAAATTAAGGCTCCATTGGAGAATTCAGACCTAAGCATTAATCGAGAGCGATGGGGACGACGGAACCCGTGAATGCAGAGGATTCTATTGAAAACGAATCCTAATGATTTATCGGGGAGGATGGCGGAACAAACCAGAGACCACTGCATTTCTTTTTATTCTGATTCTGAGAGGTCATGGGTTAACCCGACAACTGAACTAGAAAAAGAGTAAATATTCGCCCGCGAAAATTTGAGTTTAATTTGATTGTTCAATTTTTGTCGATCTGAATCTGATATGAATATGATAAAAAACAAAATAAAGATTCGTTATAACATTATAACAAAACCAAGATAAGACATTATCTAGAAATAGAATCCGTGTTTAATTCCTTATACTTATATATATATCCAATAGATCCAAACAAGATATACAAATTTCTAATAGATCAGATAAAATCATAAAGCAAAGAATCCCAAGATTCAATTATTCATTAACTACCCGTATATCTTAAGATTAAGAATTAAATATTTTTTTATTCATTTTTTTTTTCGCGAGGAGCTGGATGAGAAGAAACTCTCATGTCCAGTTCTGTAGTAGAGATGGAATTCATAAACAACAACCATCAACTATAACCCCAAAAGAACCCGATTTCGTAAACAACATAGAGGAAGAATGAAGGGGATATCTTATCGAGGTAATCGGATTTGTTTCGGTAGATATGCTCTTCAAGCACTTGAACCCCTTGGATTACATCTAGACAAATAGAAGCGGGGCGCCGCGCAATGACACGAAATGTACGCCGTGGTGGAAAAATATGGGTACGTATATTTCCAGACAAACCCGTTACAGTAAGACCTACAGAAACACGTATGGGTTCGGGAAAGGATCTCCCAGTATTGGGTAGCTGTCGTTAAACCGGGCAGAATACTTTATGAAATGAGCGGAGTAGCCGAAAATATAGCCAGAAAGGCTATTTCAATAGCGGCGTCAAAATGCCTATAAAAACTCAATTCATTATTTCAGGATAGGAATATAGAACCAAAGGAAAGAAGTCTTGTCTTGGGAATAAAAAAACAATTGCGAGTTTCCTTTTTTTTTTTTGACAAACAATATTTCTTTTTTTCTTCGTCCTTTGTTACATTGAAAAAAGAGATTTCAAAAATGATTCAACCTCAGACCCATTTGAATGTAGCAGATAACAGCGGGGCCCGAGAATTGATGTGTATTCGAGTCATAGGAGCTAGTAATCGCCGATATGCTCATATTGGTGACGTTATTGTTGCTGTGATCAAGGAAGCAGTACCAAATACACCTCTAGAAAGATCAGAAGTGATCAGAGCTGTAATTGTACGTACTCGTAAAGAACTCAAACGCGACAACGGGATGATAATACGATATGATGACAATGCTGCCGTTGTCATTGATCAAGAAGGAAATCCAAAAGGAACTCGAATTTTTGGTGCGATCGCTCAGGAATTGAGACAGTTAAATTTCACTAAAATAGTTTCATTAGCTCCCGAGGTATTATAAGACGAGACCCAAGTATAGTTAGAGTATTTAGAGTATTTAAATGGCATAGATTAATTAGTAGATTGTGTCTCACGTATATACCTTTACTAAGTAAAAAAAAAAGACCACGTTGGTTATATCAAAATTCAGGAGCAACAAAATTTTAGTTTACCATGGGTAAGGACACTATTGCTGACATAATAACCTCTATACGAAATGCTGATATGAATAGAAAAGGAACGATTCAAATAGGATCTACTAACATCACTGAAAACATTGTTAAAATACTTTTACGAGAAGGTTTTATCGATAACGTAAGGAAACATCGGGAACGCAACAAATATTTTTTGGTTTTAACCCTACGACATAGACGGAATAGAAAAGGACCACATAGAACTATTTTAAATTTACGACGGATCAGTCGACCAGGTCTACGAATCTATTCTAACTATCAACAAATTCCTAGGATTTTAGGCGGGATGGGGATTGTAATTCTTTCTACTTCTCGGGGTATAATGACAGACCGGGAGGCTCGACTAGAAGGAATCGGTGGAGAAATTTTGTGTTCTATATGGTAATCTGTCCGGTATACGAATTGTATCCGAAACTCTCCATTTGTGCAAAAAAAAAGAAAAAAGCACGGGTTGTCTAATAGAACTCCTCCTGCCCTACGGTAGTTGATACGTCAAGGAAGTTTTACCTGGAATAAAAGAACAAAAAAATGGATTCATGAAGGTTTAATTTAATTAGTAAATCACTCCCACTCTGGATTCCTTTAGATAATGAAGATCTGATTTTAGGTTATGTTTCGGGAGAGTTTTACCAACGTGGGATAGAGTCAACAAAAGTGAAGTAAGTGCTTATGATTCAACCAGGGGGGCGTATAATTTATAGACTTCGCAACAAGGATTCGAACGATTAGGTAGTTTTTCAACTTCAAGATTTCTTTCGGGGGGATCCAATTCAAATTTCAAGAAACTTATTTTCTTCCAATAAGCGAATTCGGAAAAATTTAAGGAATAACAACTATGAAAATAAGGGCTTCCGTTCGTAAAATTTGTGAAAAATGTCGCCTAATCCGTAGGAGGGGACGAATTATCGTAATTTGTTTTAACCCGAGACATAAACAAAGACAAGGATAATCTTTCTATTCTAAAAGAACTCCTGAAAGAAAAGAAACTAATCTTAAAGAAAGCGATAAACAAATAAAAATAGAAGATCTGTTTTGACATGAAATGGATATATCCATATATCTCTGACTTATCTTTATGAAATGATAAAATATGGCAAAACCTATACCAAAAGTTGGTTCACGTAGGAATGGGCGCAGTAGTGCACGGAAAAGTGCACGTAGAATACCAAAAGGAGTTATTCATGTTCAAGCAAGTTTCAACAATACCATTGTTACTGTTACAGATGTACGGGGTCGGGTAATCTCTTGGTCCTCCGCCGGCACTTGTGGATTCAAGGGTACAAGAAGGGGGACCCCTTTTGCTGCTCAAACCGCAGCGGGAAATGCTATTCGAGCAGTAGTAGACCAAGGTATGCAACGAGCGGAAGTTATGATAAAGGGTCCTGGTCTCGGAAGAGATGCAGCATTACGAGCTATTCGTAGAAGTGGTATACTATTAAGTTTCGTACGGGATGTAACCCCTATGCCACATAATGGCTGTAGACCTCCTAAAAAAAGACGTGTGTAGAAATAAACACTAAAGAGATTTCAAGAGAAATAAATGATTCAATGATCTGATCAAATAAAATAATATTACTATGGTTCGAGAGAAAGTAAAAGTCTCTACTTCGACTCGGACACGACAGTGGAAGTGTGTTGAATCAAGAACAGATAGTAAGCGCCTTTATTATGGACGCTTTATTCTGTCTCCACTTATGAAAGGCCAAGCCGACACAATAGGCATTGCGATGCGAAGAGCTTTGCTTGGAGAACTAGAAGGAACATGCATTACACGTGCAAAATCTGAGAAAATACCCCACGAATATTCTACCATAGTAGGTATTCAAGAATCAGTCCATGAAATTTTAATGAATTTGAAAGAAATTGTATTGAGAGGGAATTTGTATGGAACTCGTAACGCCTTTATTTGTGCCAAGGGTCCCGGATATGTAACTGCTCAAGACATCATCTTACCACCTTCTGTGGAAATCGTTGATAATACACAGCATGTAGCCAGCCTAACCGAACCAATTGATTTGTGTATTGGATTACAAATCGAGAGAAATAGAGGATACGGTATAAAAACGCCAAAGAACTTTCACGACGGAAGTTATCCTATAGATGCTGTATTCATGCCTGTTCGAAATGCGAATCATAGTATTCATTGTTATGGGAATGATAATGAAAAACAGGAGATACTTTTTCTAGAAATATGGACAAATGGAAGTTTAACTCCGAAAGAAGCACTTCATGAAGCTTCTCGTAATTTGATTGATTTATTTATTCCTTTTCTACATACGGAAGAAGAAAACTTACATTTAGAAAACAATCAACACGATGTTACTTTACCTTTTTTTCCGTTTCATGATAGATTAGTTAAACTAACAAAAAAGAAAAAAGAAATAGCATTGAAATATATTTTTATTGACCAATCAGAATTGCCTCCCAGGATCTATAATTGTCTCAAAAAGTCCAATATACATACATTATTGGACCTTTTGAATAACAGTCGAGAAGACCTTATGAAAATTGAACACTTTCGCATAGAAGATGTAAAACAAATATTGGGCATTCTAGAAAAGAAGTAGAAAAAGCATTTCGAAATTGATTTATCAAAATTTTTAATCCAATGGATTTTGAACCTTCAGCACAATCCATAGATTCGGACCAGAATTGAATAAATGTATCTAGGGAGAATTCACTTTGCCTTTGAAGTGACTACTCCTAGATACGCACATCATGATATTTTTTTTAATTGATTCAATTTAAAAAGACCTAAAGTTAAGGATTTATCAATCGGTAATGTTGCTCAATACCCAACCAAAGGGCTACTGCAGTACCAATCAAAAAACGGTTGTCGCTACTGGACGACGAAATGGATTTTGGAATTTATTAACATTTTCCAAAAACGGTACTGTTAATAATCCCGCGGGTACTGAAACCATTAAAAGAACACCCAATAACTTGTTAGGTACTGTACGAAGTATTTGAAATACAGGAAAGAAATACCATTCAGGTAATATTTCCAAAGGAGTTGCAAATGGATCCGCGGGTTCACCAATCATTGAAGGTTCTAGAACCGCTAAGCCCACGTTACAAGCAATAGTACCGAGAATTACTACTGGAAAAATATATAAAAGATCATTGGGCCATGCGGGTTCCCCATAATAATTATGACCCATACCTTTAGCTAATTTAGCTCTTAATACAGGATCGTTCAAGTCAGGTTTTTTTGTTATTAGGATAGGTGAATTTTCTAGATCCATCCCCAAAGGAACCGGACATGATAATTTTTCATCATCCGGCTCAAGCAAAAGTCAATCGAATCAAATGGATACAAACGGATACCTATAAAATAAATCTATATTCTATATGTTTAAAATAAATCTATATGTTATCCCCACATATATGAATGGTTCCATATGTAAGAAAAAAGTTACCCGATTCCATTTTACGGAGTTGCAATTATACATTCAAGGAATTTCATTTTTACAGGTAAATGCTCAATACCCAAGTAGGCGTACAAAATTGATCGTGATCAAGTGCTTTATGGGTCGTCTTAGGCCTTGCGATTCACCTTTATCCCAAAAATATATCGAGATTTTTTACATACAAAGGATTTACTTGTTACTAATATAGTCTAGCCTTTGCTCTTCTTTAGATCCCTTGTTTCACTCCGATAGTATAATTAAATCGGGTCGATGCAGAAGAAATGAATGCATTTTCATACTATTAAGATAAGAAAGTAAAAAAAAAACTAAAATCTAATTTTGATTATGCCAAATCACTTATTCTACTGGATCTTACGGAGCCCTATTTATACACAACATCGTCAGGTCTGATCATAGAAAAGATTCTCTTCAAGCGAACCAGCCTATCCTTTGTATGGGGCTTACACGGTGGTTGAAACAAAGACACATTTGGTTGTGAATTCCAATGTAGCAGATAAAGGCATATTTCTGCACGGCCCAATCAATAGTTCAAGTCACACACTCCCATAATCCATTTTCTCTTCAGAATTCCTTCAACTATTCATGTCAAATAAATACTAGAATATTGTTGTAGTTGAAAGGAAATATCCAAATACATGTCTTATTTTTTTTTTCAATAATCCATATTTGTAGCAATGAAATACTATTGTTCCTCCCCCAAGTAATAAGATAAATTATTGGTTACAATATAGCTATGGTCTATATTCTCTATAAAGGACCAGAAATGCCTTGCTTACGTATCATTAGGAAATGCATTAACATAAATACAGCAGTAAGAAGGGGTAATACAAAAGTGTGTAAACTATAAAAACGGGTCAAAGTGGATTGTCCCACACTAGCACTTCCACGTAATAACTCTACCAAAGGCGATCCTATTACCGGAATAGCTTCCGGAACGCCTGTTACGATTTTGACTGCCCAATAACCAATTTGGTCCCGAGGTAAGGAATAACCTGTTACGCCAAAAGATGCGGTCAACACACCCAGAACCACGCCTGTAACCCAAGTTAATTCGCGAGGTTTTTTAAAACCACCAGTGAGATAGACACGAAATACGTGCAGGATCATCATTAAGACCATCATACTTGCCGACCATCGATGAACTGATCGGATTAACCAACCAAAGTTAGCTTCAGTCATTATGTATTGAACAGAAGCAAAAGCCTCAGTAACGGTTGGACGATAGTAAAAAGTCATAGCAAATCCTGTAGCTACTTGTACCAAAAAACAAGTAAGCGTAATTCCTCCTAGACAATAAAATATGTTAACATGAGGAGGAACATATTTACTAGTTATATCATCTGCAATCGCCTGAATTTCGAGGCGCTCTTCGAACCAATCATAGACTTTATTGAGATAGGTAAACCAAGAGGACCCCCCCCCGAGAACCGTATATGAGAATTTCATCTCGTACAGCTCAAACAAAAACACCCAAGTATTAGCTGAAACGGATATGGAATAGAAAGTTTGAAACTTCTTAATCTTTTCATTCAATTTTATCTGAAGACACAAAAGAGTGAAAATCCGAAAGCTCTTTGTTGTAGTTGTAATTATAATGCCAAAAAATCAAGTCGGCGCAGTCGTCTTTATGTTGATCGTTACAGGCCTCTTGAATCTTCTATTTACCTACTTATTTCTTTTCTTTGCTTTGATTTGTTCTTTGTATGAAATGTGGCTTTATTCTTGTTTTCTTTCTTTTTGATAGGAATTCTCTTGTTAAGACCCTATGAATCAATTGAAACTTCAGATTCATACCAGAACCGCGATGATTCAATAAAACCTTCAAACTAAGTCCAAAGATTCTTTGAGTAAGAACCATTGGATCATCACTTATTCAATCAATAGAATAGATATAATAAATAAAAATACAAAGAAAAGAAAGGTTTGTCCTTTGATCAAAATAAGCATAAACTAAATGAGAGTTTGAAAGAATAAAAAATCTTTCGATTTATAAATAATATAACTCTTTCTTTGAATTTTTTTTTTGAGTCCGGCCGCGAGGTTTGAATATTAAGTATGAATCATAGTTCAAATACTTTGTGATCCATTTCATATATTCCGTGCTCCAGATACTAGAATGACTATCCGACGGGATAAAACTATCTCGATCAAGATGACAGACCCATTTTCTGTACTATCAATAGGATCAATTATAACAAGTCACACACTCATATTCCGGAAATACAGAAACAAATAAATTTCGCGGTCGAACTACCGAAATAGAATGGGGCTAAAAAATCCGAGAACTAAAAGTTTCAATT
The DNA here is from genome assembly GCF_025698485.1 of Gossypium arboreum. NCBI lineage: Eukaryota > Viridiplantae > Streptophyta > Magnoliopsida > Malvales > Malvaceae > Gossypium > Gossypium arboreum. The sequence continues at coordinate 33,895 of NW_026440351.1, forward strand.
TTTGTATTGAAACGCGAGGCTTCGTGATTCTTGTGAATCTAATTCATTGAAATTCCATCCAGTAAAACGGAAGAATTATAAATCTCCAAAATAATAGATAAGAATATCGCAAATAAAGCCATTGCGACACCCATCAAAGGAGTCGTTCCCCATCCAGGGGCTACCTTACCATATTCCGAATTCAATGGTTTCAAAAAATCCCCTACAACAGTTCGTCTTGGACCAGATCTAGAACTACCCTCAACGGTTTGTGTAGCCATAAATCTTATTTTGTATTCAGTGAGATCTGTTGACTTTGTATATCATTCCGCTGTAAATAAACAATCTTATCATAGACCCATTGTGATCTTGAAATTATATAATAATGGAAACAGCAACCTTAGTCGCCATCTCTATATCTGGTTTACTTGTAAGTTTTACTGGGTACGCCTTATATACTGCTTTTGGGCAACCCTCTCAACAATTAAGAGATCCATTCGAGGAACACGGGGACTAATTGAAGTAATGAGCCTCCCAATATTGGGAGGCTCATTACTTCAATTGAGATAATGAAAAATCATTTCATTTTTTTAGTTAGAATTTTAGGCGGTTCTCGAAAAAAGATAGCGAAAAAATTATCCCTAGAGTAGATACTAAGAGGAATGTATAAACCAATGCTTCCATAAATTCGATCGTGGTTTACAATTATAGCTTCCGTACCTGTTTATTTGGAATCATCTCCCGAATAAAGAAAGAACAAGAATCAAAGAAAAGGCAGCGATTTAAATCAAGATTTTTCCAGCAGCCTATGGCAAATCACAAATAAGTAGAAGCAAAAATAACAAAGCAATCTTGCATCAGACTACTTGTCTTCTTGTAGTTGGATCTCCAAGTTTTTGGAATGCTCCAAATTCCACTTGAGCATCCAAATCTGGATCAATACCGGCAAAAACATCTCTGAACAGGGTTCTAGCACCATGCCAAATGTGTCCGAAGAAGAAAAGCAAGGCAAACGAAGCATGCCCAAAAGTAAACCAACCCCTCGGACTGCTACGAAAAACACCATCGGATTTCAAAGTAGCACGATCTAATTCAAAAATTTCACCCAATTGAGCACGTCTAGCATATTTTTTCACAGTAGCAGGATCACTATAACTCACTCCATTGAGTTCGCCGCCATAGAACTCAACAGTTACACCTACTTGTTCGACACTATACTTTGATTCTGCCCTTCTAAAAGGGACATCCGCTCTAACAATTCCGTCTCCGTCTACCAAAACAACCGGAAATGTTTCAAAAAAGTAGGCATACGACGTACAAAAGTTCACGCCCGTCTTTATCTCTAAAGATAGGGTGCCCTAACCACCAACGGCTATTCCATCCCCGTTGTCCATTGAACCCGCTCTGAATAATCCTCCTTTTGCCGGATTATTGCCAATGTAATCATAAAAAGCTAATTTTTCAGGAATTTTAGACCAAGCTTCTGATAAACTTTGATTTTCGGCTAACCCAGCACTAACCCTTCGATATATTTCTTGCTGGAAGTATCCTTGATCCCATTGATAACGAGTAGGACCAAATAATTCGATGGGGGTAGTTGCTGAACCATACCACATAGTTCCGGCAACAACAAAAGCTGCAAAAAAGACAGCAGCTATACTACTGGAAAGGACGGTTTCAATATTTCCCATACGTAATCCTTTGTATAAACGTTGGGGCGGGCGGACACTAAGATGGAATAAGCCCGCTAATATGCCCAATGTCCCTGCTGCAATATGATGAGAGGCTATTCCTCCCGGAACAAAAGGATCAAAACCTTCCACGCCCCACGCCGGATTTACAGGTTGGACCTTGCCAGTTAGTCCATAAGGGTCCGACACCCATATTCCAGGACCATACAATCCTGTTACATGAAATGCGCCAAAGCCAAAGCAAGCCACTCCTGAGAGAAATAAATGAATTCCAAAATCTTGGGCAAATCCAAAGAAGGTTTTCCTGTGCGCTCATCACAAAAATTTCTAGATCCCAATATACCCAATGCCAGATAGCTGCCAAGAAGCACAAGCCAGAAAACACAATATGTGCTCCGGCCACACCTTCGTAACTCAAATACCCGGATTTGTTATAGTCCCCCTGTAATACTCCAACCGCCCCATGAATTGGTTATTCCTAAACGAGTCATGAAGGGTATAACGAACATACCTTGTCTCCACATTGGATCAAGAACAGGATCGGAGGGATCAAAACGGCTAATTCATATAGAGCCATTGAACCGGCCCAACCAGCAACCAGAGCCGTATGCATTATATGAACAGAAAGCAAGCGACCGGGATCATTCAATACGACAGTATGAACACGATACCAAGGCAAACCCATGGAAATACCCCTTTATCAACGAAAAATAGACACTATGTAACTTTATTGCATTGGAATACCTCCCCTTTTGGGTGGATTCTTTCGGAGAAAGGATTAATATTTGTTCTATTCCATTAGTAATTAAGGGAAGAATTCGGCTCAGAAGAAAAAAGAGAAGCAGATCTATTCTATACCCGATAAGTATCAATACGCAATGGGGGTTGATCCTATTTTTTATGAATGAACGTATCCCTATTTGTTCATCATTCAAAGGACCTATTGGTAAGAATTCTCTTTCATTCATTCTGTCTTTCTTTATTTTATATTTTATGGCCTTATTCTATCTATGTATAAAATATGAGGCCAATATTATTAAGACCATTATTACGCTTCCAGATCAAAGTGAAATATAGTATTTAATTCTTTTCTTTCCTTTAATGCCTATTGGTGTTCCAAAAGTTCCTTTTCGAAATCCGGGAGAGGAAGATGCAGTTTGGGTTGACGTATAGTGCGACTTGTCAAATATATTGGGTCATATGGGATTCCCCCGTTCTCTCGCCCGATCGAGATATCCTCTGTTTCGCCCAAAAAAGATTGATTGAATTATCAAAATTTGTAGCGTGAAGTGTAATGAAGTGCAATTAGAGATCCATTTCATTTTTTTGGGGGGGTATCCAGATTAATATTTTCAATTAGAATGATTTATGGTTGGCTTGGTTGGACCGAAAAAATGAAGCATCCAGGCTCCGTTTAGAAAAAACCCAATTGGTAATACATTTATGATTACCACCTATATCATAATCATAAATCTTTTTTATTTACAAATTCGAAATAGAAATAAGAACGATTTCAAACTATTAATCAATCGAATAATATGAGAAATACGTTGAATATTTGGCGGAAAACATGAAAGAAAAAGGAATTAAAATAAAAAAGGAAATGAAATCATAGCAAAAAGATGTGGTATTGGGTCATTTGTCCTATATGCGCAAATCAAAATCGGGCGGATCTTTACTCGGAGTAGAGCATAAACCTAAAAAAATTGAATAAAAAATTGATGAAACCCATTCAGGAACAAGAAAATGACATCGTGATTTGGATTGAATCCCAATGAAAAAAAAATAGATCAATGAAAAGTTTGTGCGATAAGTTTAGCGAATTTTTCTATATTATAGATTATAGGAAAACGGGCCAAAACTTATCTTTCTTTAATTTCATTTTATTTAAAAAATGTAAGAAAAAGCCCCTTCGTTAGAAATTAGAAGTTAGAAAAGGCACACTAGAAAAAACGAAGGATGGCTGGAATCTACACATTGATTTTTTTCGCAATTTTTGTTGAACCGTATGCATCAAAAGGTGCCTGTACGGCTACTAAGGGATACAATTTTATCCTAATCAACCGACTTTATCGAGAAAGATTACTTTTTTTAGGCCAAGAGGTTGATAGCGAGATCTCGAATCAACTTATTGGTCTTATGGTATATCTCAGTATAGAGAATGATACCAAAGATCTGTATTTGTTTATAAACTCTCCTGGCGGATGGGTAATACCGGAGTAGCTATTTATGATACTATGCAATTTGTGCAACCAGATGTGCATACAATATGCATGGGATTGGCTGCTTCAATGGGATCTTTTCTCCTGGCCGGAGGAGAAATTACCAAACGTCTAGCATTCCCTCACGCTCGGCGCCAATGAGTTTTTATTTGATGGAAGAAAAAGAAGACTATGCCTTCGCCATATGAAATATGAATTAGTAAGTAATAATAGCATGGCACTTCGAATTCGATATGATATTTTTTTTGATTTCTTTTTTTTTTCAAAACATTAGATTATGTATCGAAAGAGTAGTATGAGAGAAAGGGCATTTCAATTTTATCTTAGCTTTCGTGGGCCCATCTCAGCGTCACAAACTTTTTCTTTTCACACCAGAGGCTATTAACAATATTTATAACAATATTTATGTTATAAAATAAAAGAGTACGAAAAAAAAAGACTATTTTTTTCTTTCTTTTTTTTGAAAAAAAAAAGAAACTTTGGGATTGCTGAATCACAGACGAAATAAATATATAAAGCAACGGAGCCATCATAGTATTTTTGAACTTTTCCGAAAAAAAAAAAGAAGGGTGGTAATTGGATTATTTAGTGATCTGGGTCTAATAGACGCTCTCTCTATTTTCTCTTTTTCTTTTTTCGATGAAAGAAAAAAGAGAATTCCATTGTAAAGCCGTATGCAATGCACAAAAAATGCCTGTACGGTTGTTCAATTCTATCTTTTTTTCTTATTATTCTTTAGCTATTTTTAGCTATTCTTCTCGCCTCATTATGTGAGTTAGAAGAACCTTTTATTATGTTATATCATCAGGGTAATGATCCATCAACCTGCTAGTTCTTTTTATGAGGCACAAACAGGAGAATTTATCCTGGAAGCGGAAGAACTACTGAAACTTCGCGAAAGCCTCACAAGGGTTTATGTACAAAGAACGGGCAAGCCCCTATGGGTTGTATCCGAAGACATGGAAAGAGATGTTTTTATGTCAGCAACAGAAGCCCAAGCTCATGGAATTGTGGATCTTGTAGCGGTTAAATAAGTTAAATAACAAATAGCAATAGCAACGATTTAACACCAATCCACAATTTAATTAAGATTGATTTAATCCCTCTTCTTCCTTTCCTTCTTAACTTAAGCCTAAAGCCTAAGGGGTTAATATTTTATTAATCTATTAAATAGAAAAAGAAGTAATTCAGAATCATCTGGTTAGGATCGATCTAAACCAGTCTATTATGTATATAATTCAGTATGCCAACTATTAAACAACTTATTAGAAATGCAAGACAGCCAATTAGAAATGTCACGAAATCCCCTGCTCTTGGGGGATGTCCTCAGCGCCGAGGAACATGTACTAGGGTGTATGTGCGACTTGTTCAGATCATGGGCTGAGAAAAAAGAAACAACTTTTTCAGTATCAACGATCCGTACCAGTGAATAGAATGGGGTTCGTCCGTTCACTATCTAAAAAGCTAGATCTACCATATCCTTCTATTGTGTATGAAATTTATGGTTTCCATTGGCGCAAATCAATCTTAGAATTTAAGATGAGAATAAAATTCCCCATTGGTAGCAAATGCTTATCCATTAAGCGGGGAAAATCCTATTTAAAAAGCAAAAAGATTATGCTTCGACTCTTGCAAAGAACGGACTAACAGGGTCAGCTGCCCAATTAATCCTCATCCTTACATACCGTTACTGTATAAGATAGATCTCGTTGTGAAAGATCTATTACTGGAAAATTTATGAGTAGAGCCGAAGAGTGTGAACTGTACAAGTTACCAATTAAATGAAGGAATGAGCTCCGGTGTATAGAGAGGACCTCACCGTTTAAGAAGTAACCATAGAAACGATGGAACCCACTATTTATTTATCCATTTCTATTTACTCCTTTATTTTAGTTAATATGCTTTTTTTGATACCTAGTATCAATACAATTTCTTATTTCAAGGCGAAATGAAATGCCTAGAAAAAGGAAAAATCGTGGTCAGGACGGTTAGAGTAGCAAAAGCCATTGGAATTTTTATTTTATACATTGGAAGAATCCGTTTTGTTATTAATAGACTAGAAAAGAATAACTGAAAGAAAGAATTAGTTATTCATCAAAATTTCTTTTATTCAATGACCAGAATTAAACGGGGATATATAGCTCGTAGACGTCGAAAAAAAATTAGTTTATTTGCATCAAGCTTTCGGGGGGCTCATTCAAGACTTACTCGAACTATTACTCAACAAAGAATAAGAGCTTTGGTTTCGGCTCATCGGGATAGAGATAGGAAAAAAAGGGATTTTCGTCGTTTGTGGATCACTCGAATAAATGCAGTAATTCGTGGGGTGGGGGTATCCTATAGTTATAGTCGATTAATACACAATCTGTACAAGAAACAGTTGCTTCTGAATCGTAAAATACTTGCACAAATAGCTATCTCAAATAGGAATTGTCTTTATATGATTTCCAACGAGATTAGAAAATAAGGAGATCGGAAGGAATCCAACGAAATGCTTTAAATGAAATGGGGTTCCCTCGAGAATGAACTCAGGGAAGGTAGAGTAGAAATTAATATGATAAAAATTCTGATTCTGATAAGGTCATCAAAACAAGATGAGCGAAGACGCTCAATAAAAAAATATTTTTTCTTCCCCAACCGGATTCGATTCTTTTGAAGGGGTAAGCCTATTTATTTCTGGTTCTAAGAGCAGTAGTTCTAGTGGTCGACTCGCTTCTTTCAAACTGTTTCTCATTATTAAGAAAGGGTAACGAAGATAAAATACGAGCTTGTTTTATAGCAATAGTAATTAATCGTTGTTGTTTTAAGGTCAATCTATTTACTCGCCTAGATAATATTTTTCCTTGTTCACTAATAAATCGACTAATTAAACTCATGTTTCTATAATCAATTCGATCCCCCGATTGGATCGGGGCAAACGCCTACTGAAAAGATCGCTTGGATTTAAGAAAGAGTCGCTTGGATTTATCCATGATTTCTTTATTCCTTATTTCTAATATTTCTAAAAGAATCCTATCCTATCTCTATTTCTAAAATCCTATTTTGAAAATTCAAATTATAAATTAATATAATAAATAGGATTTGGTTTGTTTATTTTATTATTGTATTGTTTATTTTATTATTATTTATCATTTCAATATATAATTTAAATATATATAAATTAAAATATATTAATAATATTTAAATAAATAATATTAATAATATAGAAAGAAAATATGCGTTATATAACTAATTATATACTTAATATATTATATACCTAATGTCATATTTTCATATTCTCGGGAAGTGGTGACATACGAGCACTTGATTCGATTTATTTCTTTATCTCCCCGTGAATTGTATGTTTGTAACAATAAGGACAGAATTTCTTCAATTCCAATCGACTGGGCGTATTGTGTCGATTTTTTTGAGTAATATACCTGGAAATACCCGTTGATTCCTTATTAACGCCGTTTCGAACACAACTGGTACATTCCAAAATAATCGTTACTCGGACATCTTTACTCTTGGCCATGAACCTCCTTTGAGTTTTTAATTCACCCAACTTTTCTATTTTCCGATCAAAAGCGAAGAAGAAAGGAATGAAAAAAAAAAAGAAATAAAAGTTGCTAACTCAAAACCAAATCTTGAAAGATTTTGTTGCAATCAATATAGTAAATCAATATAGATTTATAGTAAATAATAAGAATAAGTAATACAACGATTTCGAACTCTATTTAGAATCAAACCACCGTACGGTATTTTCTTTAAGTATCTTGTAGGATACTGTTGTTCCAGCCACATTTCTCTTTTCGCTCTACTAGTAATTTAATTGGAGCTTGAACCCGAGTTTCGGTGAGGTTGAATCCACTTTTTTCGTTCTACCTTCCTTATTTATTTTATCTAATTCTTATCTAATTCTAAAAAAAAACTAAAAAAAGGGGGGGGGCGAGAGAGTAGTCACAGATATTTGATTGTATCTCGATCTAATCTTTTTCGCCCCGTCCCGCGACAATAACTCGAATTAAAAAAAAGGGAATGTTAACGCATCCGGGAAGAAACGATTGATCTCTATCAATAAACCCGCTAAAGAACCGAACCAGAGAGTACTTAGTACCGGTGCTACGGAAAGATATGTTTTTAGATCTCGCATTTAAAATCCTCCTTCTTTATCGTATTACATTATGGTAATACATATATAATCGCATGTATGTGTGGTTAAAGACCACTTGGATTTGTCTATTTGTACCCGGAATTCCTAATTCAAAATTCAAATTTAAATGTACAATGATTCGATAGATAAGATTTTCCCTTTCTTAAAACAGCAAAACAAAATAGGTCCCTTTCCGCCTGAGAATTCCCGCTAAAAATATTCATTTATTATTCATTATATGGTTGTTATATGATATGAGACCAAAAGAAGAAATGGAAAGATCCGTTTTGTATATCAATAGATGAAATAAGGGTGTGGAAAACAAGACAGGGATTCTCTACAATGACATTGTAGGCCAATTGAAAGGGATGTAGCGCAGCTTGGTAGCGCGTTTGTTTTGGGTACAAAATGTCACGGGTTCAAATCCTGTCATCCCTACCTATTACTTCTCCTTTGAGCAGTAACGAGGGAGTCGTTTTAGATTGATTAAAATTAAGCATACATAATCTATCGTTTTCTCATATTATATATGATATATGATAGTATAGTTGTGCGCGATGTATTGGGGTTATAAAATAAAAGAATCCTCTTTTTTACAGTCTTATTTATTAAGAAAGCGCTCTTAGTTCAGTTCGGTAGAACGTGGGTCTCCAAAACCCAATGTCGTAGGTTCAAATCCTACAGAGCGCGATTCCGCTCTTGTTAGGTCGAAAATTACACCGAACTGAAAAAAAAAATTGAACAGCAATTCGAATTTGACCTCCTTGGATTAAATTATTAAATTCAAATTATTAAATAAATTGAAATTAAAAAATTTAAGAATTAAAGGGGTCAGTCAAAAAAAGGGTATGTTAATTAATCAAAGGTCCAACTGATCACCACGTCTGTATTGTAAATATGCGGTTACGAATAATCCAGCCAAAGTAATAGGAATTAGACCTAAGACGATTCCAAATAGAAAAACTTCAATCATTTCAATTTATTTGAAAGGAGAAAAAGAAAGGTAATATCTATCCTAAATATTAATTTCTATTGCCCATGAATATCAATACCTAATAATTGATAATTAACACGGTAAGGAGCTATAGAATATATGGAATAGGGCAGAAAGCTTTGTTTTTATGAATTGTTCGTTCATTGAATTAATTTTCAAATAAGTCGTATCTTACTCAGACCAATAAATAAAGCTGAGGTTATAGTTAAAGCCGCTAGTAAAAAACCGAAATAACTAGTTATAGTAGGCATGAAGGAGCTAAATGAAATATGTTCTTTTTATACATATGTTTATAAAGCACTTACCTAAGTTTCAATTTTTAAACGAGAGGGGGATAAGCAAAAATACCAATTGAAATAATAAGTTCAATTGAAATTTTTTGCTTCATCAATCATTATAAATGGTATTCACAAAAATAGAGCGGCAGGACAAGAGTAGAAAAGAAAAAGAAATCGATTCATCATCTTTGTAGTTAGGTCAAGAAAAAACCTTTGGATCTAATACAAGAATACAAGAAAGGCCGCCTCACAAATATTGATTAGTAGAATTTTTTTTTATTCCTTGCTCTTTTTTTTTTATCTATATCTAACGACTACTCTTACTTGTTACTAGACGACTAAGCAATTCCTTAAAATAAAAATAAAAAAAAAAAGAGGGCTTCCAACAAAAAACAAAACCTCTTGTGCAACTACGAAAAAAAGTCAATTTTTATATTTCGCATCTAATTGACTTGCGGAAATATGATAATTTCCTTCATGAATTATTATAAACCAACTCGTTGGATTCACGGGTTACCTGATCTTCCGTTTCTAGGCCCAAGCCAATACCTCCAGGAATTTGAGGAATTTTCTATTGCATGATACCTGGTTATACATCGACAAGCAAGAAGAAGAAAGAAATTATCTAGCACTTCACGTCGATATACTGTTTGAAATTGCGTTGCTGTGTCAGAAGAAGGATAGCTATACTGATTCGGTATACTCTAAAAATACCTTTGGTACAATATTGACGATCTCACAAAGATTTAGTTTCGGTGAATTCCATTTACTGATCCCATCTTTTACGGAATCGATCCCTACAAGAATATGTGGAGCTCGGCATGTCTGGAAGCACAGGAGAACGTTCTTTTGCTGATATTATTACCAGTATTCGATACTGGGTCATTCATAGTATTACTATACCTTCCCTATTCATCGCGGGTTGGTTATTCGTCAGCACAGGTTTAGCTTATGATGTGTTTGGAAGCCCTCGTCCAAACGAGTATTTTACAGAGAGCCGACAAGGAATTCCATTAATAACTGGCCGTTTTGATTCTTTGGAACAACTCGATGAATTTAGTAGATCTTTTTAGGAGGACCCAATGACCATAGATCGAACCTATCCAATTTTTACAGTGCGATGGTTGGCTGTTCACGGACTAGCTGTACCTACCGTTTCTTTTTTGGGGTCAATATCAGCAATGCAGTTCATCCAACGATAAACCTAATTCGAATTAATTATAGAGCTATGACACAATCAAACCCGAACGAACAAAATGTTGAATTGAATCGTACCAGTCTCTACTGGGGGTTATTACTCATTTTTGTACTTGCTGTTTTATTTTCCAATTATTTCTTCAATTAAGAAAAAAAAAGAGTAGTAGAATACTAAATAATAGTAGGAATTCTCTTATCCCATTCGGAAGGATTGTATCTCATAATTATCTATGACTGTTTATGTCTTTAGCATGACCACTTGATGAAATGCGGAGGGAAGCGGGATAAATGGCCGATACTACTGGAAGGATTCCTCTTTGGATAATAGGTACGGTAACTGGTATTCCTGTGATCGGTTTAATAGGTATTTTCTTTTATGGTTCATATTCTGGATTGGGTTCGTCCCTGTAATATGGAATAATGGATAATGGGACGAACTAAGTTATAGGCATGAAAGTGTAAGAACTCAACAGGGCCCCGCCTCCTCTTTCTTTGTCTGATTCGCGAGGAAGGGTCCCGTTGAATTCTTAATGATCATGATCATAATATTTTGGTCGTATAAATGACAACAAATGGATCACTTTTTCCGATGATTTTTTTGAAAAATGAACTCAATTTCAATTAATTGATTCATAGCATCTGCTCTTCGATAGTATCTATCGATACTTTCAAGGTTAGAAGAAAAAAAGGAATCACTCAATTGGATGACACAATACAATATATATTTAATATTTCTTTTTTTTTCTGTCGACCAGATTCAAACCTTTTCTAGACTAGTCTAACCTTACTCGATTTATTTTAGTATTTCATCAAAGTTTGAAATTATTTTATAAGTTTATCGCCTTGATTCTATTTTATCAAAAAAAATCGGTAAGGATTCCTTCTCTTTTTTTTGGTTGTCCATTACTTAGTATATTATACTTATTTCGACTTATTTTATACTTATTATATTATCCTTATTACTTATTCTATTATAAGTAAATCGAAAAAATAAAGGGTTCTGAAAAATCTGGAAAAATCGAAACTAAGAATAGAAATCTTTGACGAACGGGTCCCGGAATTGTTATTATTTCGACACAAGAAAAGGAATTTTACACACCCTTTTCTTGTGTCGAAGGCTAGAAAGACGAAGAATACTCCCTGTAATTATTTGTTCCCCTCATTTAATTTATCCTTCCTTTCTATTCTCCACTTACTTATCTTATGTTTAGTATCTACTCAAATTGAATTTAGAAAACAAAACCTATTCTGTAACATTTAAATCTGACACTGACAATAGGAATATAATTACACCCCCAATTTAGTCCAATTTAGATTGAAAAAGAAAAAAAAAGAGGTAAAGACAAATAGTCTTCTTCACAATATACATATTTTGTTTTGAATTTTGAATGCGGTAAAAGCAATTCCTAGAGAAAGAATAGAAACAAGCAAAAGACTTTTCATCCCTTTTTTCATTATACCTAACCTAATTGCCAGGAATAATTTGTTCTTTTTTACAAATTTGATGTTGATAAATCCACAGATCTAGAAATTCATTTCGGACACTTGAACCTTCTCAAACTGTTTCTTTTAAGAACCAAAAAGATTTGTGCAAAAACAATAGATGCCAAGAAGAACAAAAGACCTTGGACGCGTAGTGGGTCTTGAAGTACTATTTCTGCATCCCCCTGACCAAATCCACCCACATTAGGATTAATTGTTAATGGTTGATCGAGTTTGATAGATTCACCCTCTGAAACAAGAAGTTCTGGTCCTGGGGGGATAATATCAACCACTTGATGTCCATCCAAGGCATCCGTTATGGTTATTTCGTACCCCCCTTTTTCTTTTCGTATGATTTTGCTTACTATACCTGTTGCCGTAGCATTATAAACAGTATTGTTACTTTTGTTCCCGTCGGGATAAATCTGGCCCCTTCCCCTGTTTCCGCCTACGTATATGGGATATTTTAAGAAATGAGCATCCTTATTACTAGCAGGGTCTGGGGAAAGAATAGGAAAGGTGATTTCACTATATTTTTTACCAGGAACAGGACCTATCACAAGAATATTTTTCTTAGTGGGGCGGTAGTTCTGAAAAGACAGATTGCCTATCTTTTCTTTCATCTCGGGCGAAATACGATCAGGCGGGGCTAACTCAAACCCCTCTGGTAAAATAAGAACAGCACCCACATTCAAAGCCCCTTTCTTACCATTAGCAAGAACTTGTTTCAGTTGCATATCATAAGGAATTCTAACAACCGCTTCAAATACAGTATCAGGAAGTACCGCTTGTGGAACCTCAATATCCACGGGTTTATTCGCTAAATGGCAATTGGCACATACAATACGCCCAGTTGCTTCTCGTGGATTTTCATACCCCTGCTGCGCAAAAATGGGATATGCATTTGAAATGGAAGCCCCGGTTATTATATAGATCATGAGCGATACGGAAATGGATCGAGTAATCTCCTCCTTTATCCAAGAAAAAGTATTTCTAGTTTGCATGGTCCAATCATTGATCCCGAAAATTTCTACAATAAAATTAGGTAGGTCACTAGTATAGTTCCCTAGCCACGATTCTGCTATTTACTTTTACTGAAAACTGAAAAAAAAAAATGACTGAAACAGAGGAGAAATTGTATTCTCCTGATGGGTAGAAAGAGTAAAGTAAGTACGACTTTGCATGCTTTGCTTATCTCGAAAGTAAGAAAGATTCTAATTGAATCCGTGAATCATTTTTCAGTCATTCATTGAATGATAAATAACTACAAGTGACGGAGATACACGATTTAAATAACGAAAGATCCAATATTTTAAAATTGTATCTAGAATGACTGGAAAAGTAGAAACAAGACCAGATATAATTTGATCATTATGAGCAAATCCAAAATCTTTGTATATAGAGCCAATCATTAGTTCCCAACCGTGGGGCGAATGAAATCCTATACATAAATCTGTTAATAAAAGAATAGAAAAAGCTTTTATTGTGTCGCTTAAATTATATAGGAATTCTTGAACCCAAGAGTTAAGAATAAGAAGTTCTTCATTCCCCAAAATAGAATAACCACTTAGAATAACGAAACAGATTAGATTGGTCGAGAAGTGCAAAATCGTATGGATATGATCCTCATTGTGCAGCTTGATCAATTGGATCGTTTCTTTTTGGATTCCTATACGAAGCTTTTGTAGATGTGTTTCCGGGTATTCTTTTATCATTTCGTCCAACAGGAAGAGTTCCTCTACTTCTATGAATTGTTCTAGAATACTCTTTTCTTGAATATCATTCAAAAAAGTTTCGGATTGCCTAGTATCCCACCAATTAGTAATCCAAGATTTCAGACTTTTATTAAATGAGAGAGATCCACCAGGGCAAAAATACTATAGATGCAAGATATAGAAGGGAGTGAATGCTTTCTTTTTTGCCATTTTTTCATCTGTGAGTTGTTAATGAACCCACCTCATTCGTTGACTTTATGTGATCTAATCTTTCTATCAAGCATGCCTTTCATTATATTATAAAGTAGGGGCCCATGAATCTATTCTCTGTTTTTTTTTGATTCAGTGCTTAGCCCTTGAATCTAATTGAATCTAAAAGAATACAGAATATAGAAAATAAGAATCCACTTTGAATTCGAATGAAATATATATATTATTGTTATATTGTTTTTGTTTCCATATATCTCAATTGATCAAATTCGAAGCAATTGCCCTCTTTTGATAACTGCCCGAAAGAACCGCTTCAAATAATAAAGATTGTTCTATTCAGATTTTGAGACGAAGGAGCGCCCTGTCTATATCAAGATCGCAATCAAATATGTCGAAAATTTTCGCGGGTTATCTAAACTATATATAGTCTAGAGTCCAGCAATAATTGAAAAAAAAATTAGGAAAAATATTATGCTGATCAAAAATGAGTGACAAAAAAAGACAGAAAAGTTATCATTACGTTTATCATTATGTTATAAGAAAGAAATCCACTTGTTTAGTTCTTTAGTTCTTAAGGAGCACAAAAGAAAGGATAAAAGGGGAGGGGCCGATTGAGAAAAGAAAAGTAGAGAAAATTTACAAGATATGATCTATCTGTATCTAACGTATCAACTCCAAATATTGCAAATAAAAAGCGAAAGTCTTTATTTCGATTTGATATATGAGATGAATCCAGTATTTCGATTTCTTGCTTATTTTGTTACTGAATTAAGTTGAGCGGTTTTACATTTACAGACGCATAAAAAACTATTTTGTGGACAAAAAACTGTTTTTTATGTTATGACTCTTCCGTATACGTCCGCTTTGGTTTGAATGGGCATTCTGAAGAAACTTCAGTTTAGTTCTGCTATAGAAAAAGAGGATTCTTGGATTGAGCTTTTCCTCCCGGCGAGAAAGCTTTTATTCTGCAATTCATTTCAAAAGACTTCAATCGGTACACGCAAAAATAGGCCAATTCAGCAGCTTTTTGTTCAATTTCGCGCGAGTCAAATTCTCATCAGTACGAGTCAAGGAACGGCCCCTGGCCTCTGATTTCCATATAAAGGACACGACGAGCATAAATACCCTCTTTAACTTCTATTCTGATGGACTGAATATCTTTCATAAGGAATCGTAGAAAGATGCGACGATTTTTCAGGAAAACCCCAACGAAAAATACAGACTATTCCTCCTTTCTATCGAATCGATCATAACCACTGCCTACATTCCAAAAATTGTGCACCACAAATAGGAACTAATAAAGAGGCCTGCGATCCCATAGAAAGACATCACGATTCCTTGTGGAAAAAAAACTATTTGCTGAGACGGAAATAAAGATATCAAATTCCTACCAAGATAACTAGAAGTTCCAACTAATAAAAACCCTAATGAACCAAAAAAAAGGATAAAGGCCCAGCAAAAATTGCTTGTTTTTCGAGATCCCACTATAAATTCTATCCATATAGATTCTGATCGCCAACTCATACATACTAGATCCAGTTGCATTTTATTCGAATTGAGAGAATAACCAAAAAATTCGACTTTACTTTTTTGTTTCCGAAGTAACTCTCATCAACTAGTACTATTTTGATATGAACTTTTAGAAGGAATTCATCAAATTGCTTCGATCTAAAATCATCCCCTTTATATGATCGCCTATACGGATCTACTAGATATATAGACTTTAATTTCATACATCCGTTCGGTACCGATCCACTTGCTATAATTCATTTAACCCTATACCATGTTTACGTATGCATAAGAGGGCTTTTTCATTTATGTTCGGTTCGGGTAAGCCGGATGTTATACAATATTCTACTAAATAGGTATCCATGACATCTAAGTCTTGAAAAAAATAGATAAGATTTGGTCTTGGCCCCATCGAATCTAAAAATCTTAGTTTTTGAACATACAAAGATAAAGAAGCCATTGCAATTGCCGGAAATACTAGGCCTACTAAAGGCACAAAAATAGAGGAAAACTGCTGAAAGTTGTCATAAAATGGGTACCTCAATTTAATATTTGTACCTGTTATTGTTATATTGTTTAGTTAGAAATATATCTTATAACGATTATATTATAATTCGTATATTATACTAATTATATCTAAATACTAAGTATATCTAAGCGAATCTATATATCTAATAGATATCTAATAAGTGCAAGGAATGTAGAATTAAATAAAAGGACTTGCCCATCTTTTAAATCAAATAAAATAGATGTATATGATAAGATAATCCACTTTCTTTATTATCTTACTTTATTCTTACTTTTCTTATTATTCTATTGTTCTTGTCTTCTAATTTGCATTTTGAATTTAATAAAGAAAGAGTTTATTACAAATTGTCGAAAGATTCGATTCGTTAGAATCCGATCCAAGAACAGGGATTATTAGTAAAATAGAATTTTCGGGAGATATAGAAAGATGCAAAACTCTATATTTCTATTCTATTTTTCTCTATTTAAATTCTATATACATACGCAATAGAGGAGGATAAAATTCGTTTTATTTGTCTCTCCAAATTCGAATTTCATTTCACAGATGGAAAAATTCGCTTTTTATCTTGTTGCTAGAAGTTTACTCATTAGTAATATCGGATAATGATAATAATAATTATCCGCATAATTTTTTTTCAACAATTCCTTTTTTAGTCACAAAGTCAAATCCCATTACGCGGGCTTTGACTTTGATTCTGGTAAACTAACTAACTACCTTTTCACTACAAATAAAAAAATTTCACTTAAGACTCTACTTGATTGAATTTTGATTCAAAGGGAAAAAACCGTGGAGCTGAACTAACTCACTCAGAACACCTTTTAAAGGATTACGTGGTACGATTGGATCGAATAAACCCTTATGGAATAAATATTCAGCCGCCTGTGAACCTTCCGGTATTGTTTTATTCAATGTTTGCTCAATTACTCTTTTACCCGCAAATGCAATATAGGCATTGGGTTCAGCAATAATGATATCCCCCAACATACCAAAACTCGCAGTCACTCCACCAGTAGTAGGAGATGTAAGAATTGATACATAAAATAACTTTTTATTTGATTGATAATCATATAAAGCGGAAGATATTTTAGCCATTTGCATCAAGCTCAAACTTCCTTCTTGCATGCGTGCTCCTCCGGAAGCACACACTAGAATAAGAGGTAAAAAATTATTGGTAGCATATTCGATCAAACGGGTGATTTTCTCGCCTACTACAGATCCCATACTCCCCCCCATAAACTGAAAATCCATAACCCCGATTGCTATAGGAATACCGTTTAGTTGACCCGTGCCTGTTTGAATAGCCTCAGTTAATCCTGTCTTTCTTTGATAAAAATCAATACGATCTTTATAAAGCTCTTCTTCAGACTGAAATTCAATGGGATCCAGAGAGATCATGTCTTCATCCATAGGACCCCAAGTGCCTGGATCAATCGAAAGTTCGATTCTATCTGAACTCCTCATTTTCAAATGATATCCACATTGTTCACAAATATTCATTTTTGAATTAAGCGATTTCTTATAATTTACTCCATAACAATTTTCGCATTCGCATTGAACCCACAAATCCTTGTATAGATCGAGATCATTAGAACTTTCTTTTAGAGTTAAATCATTACCATTTTCACGAGTTATTATATCGAAATTCTTGCCTTCACTACTATTTCCACCTTCGCCGCAAATGTAATTATAAATATAATTATCATTGGAATTGTCACTACCACTTAAAATGGAACTATCAATACAGATTTGAGAACGAAGATAAGAGTCAATACAACTATTAATGTGATTATTCCAACCACAGTTAGTATCATTATCATACAAGTTAAAATGATAGTGGGGCTCATCATTTTTCGATCCATTATTCATATAACTAGAATTATGATAACTATAAAAAAAACTTTCTAGTTCACTCAAAAAAGAATGATCATTGTTAAGCTCAAAAATTTGATTTTCACTATCAAAATATATGGAATAACGGTCCTGATTACTATCCCTAATTAAAAAGGTGTCATCAGAAATGAAATTCCGAATGTCTTTGACGTCAACTAAATGATCAACCTTACTGTAATAACTAGAGCTGTCACTACAATCATGAATGTTTTTATCCGTATCATTTCTAGTCGGGTCTTCGTTTACAGTAGTATTTTCAACAGGACCAAGGCGGCTATCCATTGATTTACTTAGCCCACATCTGTATTCTAATTCTCCCTTAGACAAGATCAAATTGAACCATGATTTTTCCATAGAGCTTTCTTGCCTCTATTTCCATGAAAGTACAGTAGATGAATAGTCATTCGATGAAAAATCAATTGAATATTTTATTTCCTATCAGAATACGCATACTAGATACAATCACTAGGGTTATTAACGAACAATGAGTGAATATTGAAAGAAACGATTCTCTTTTGTGAGAACCTAGAGTAGCAGTTCATTATATATGATAGGATAGAGCTCTTTTTTCTTTTGAATTAGAAATATCAATTTTCAATTAGAAATAGTGATTTCCCCATGTTGTGTAAAATCCGCACTGAAAAAATTGAAAAAAGAAATTTTTCTCCTATCAAGAACCTTTTTCGTAAAATCTCGTCTACTAATACAATAAGTTTCTATTCCAACACGGAGCCAAAAGGACAACATACAGGATGGGTAGAAGAAGTTGTGATGCTTG
>NW_026440351.1:57500-61730 GCF_025698485.1 Gossypium arboreum
ATGATTATGATGTTGGATCATGTAATATTCATCTTGACAAGAAATTATCTACATAATATGATAAAATATGTATCACAAACACAAGGGCTATAGCTCAGTTGGTAGAGCACCTCGTTTACACGTGCGCCAATGTTTTTCAGGGAAGTCTATCATGCAATCAAAAGAATTGATCTTTTTGAGAAATCGATGTCTTACTCCATTACTTTGAAGGAACAAAACAAGAGAACAATAGCCTGACAAATGGTTCGGTCCGATTCGGGTGCCGTTTAGGCAAGATCCGAATCGAACCCATCATTGATTTGAGATATTGATAGGGTGAATACCCGGTCTATTCAATGCTAGGCATAATGAGTATAAGGACCTCAAAAATGCTCTTTTCGTCCTATGAATCTTAAGGTGTATGAAGTTTCATGTTTGATTTTTTAATCAGGATGGTAGAGACTCCATTTAACTTAGGTTGATCTAGGCCAGAAGCAGACCTACGTCAAGATAACCCTTCCCCTCTTTGAAACACTTTGGAAGTGCTCCTGTATCAGTAATGAATCAGAGCACAATGAATCAGAGCACACGGAACCGTCTTCTTTTTTTCTGTTAGAAAAAAATATATATACGGTAGACTAACTGATATTTCTATCAGTTAATGAAAGAGCCCAATGCAAAAAAAAAATGCATGTTGGGTCTTTGAAATAGGCCGAATCATTTTGATAATAATCAGTTCGATCTGTTTTACCGAGAAGGTCTACGGTTCGAGTCCGTATAGCCCTATATTTTCGAATTTTCTATTTTATTAATTTTAAATATTCATTAAATTTATTAAATTAAGAAAAATGAAAATAATATTCTTAAAACTAAAGCAAACTAAAACAATAAAATAAAGAATATCCAAATACAACTAAAAATAAAAATCTAGTTTTTTTCCTAATTATTGTATTCTTTGTTGATTGGAACTGGTCGCTTCCAGTTGCTTGGTTAAAATCATTCCCATAAGCTCGCTCACAGGGAGATCACTCAGAGTATAACCCTGAAAACAAAAGCGCATTTCAACGGATCCAATCGCTCTTTTTTTTCTTGGATAAGAATAAAATAAACAAAACCCCATTTTCTTAATTAATCCTCGCGGGTAGATTGATTTTTGATTGATTCTATATAAATAGATATAAAATAAAAAATTTCTATTTATTCTAAATCTATAATTTCGAATTTATATTTAGAATAAATAGAATTTCGAATTAAAAGTTTTTTTATTTCTAAAATTCTAATAAATATTAGATATTAGTTAGATATTAGAATTCCTTTTATTTAGAAAAATCCGAAATGAAGTGAAAACGAAAAAGTATTACTTGTTTTGGATTTGTATAGTATTATACTATATATAGTATAAATATATATTTATACTAGTATTATACAAATTAGTACTATATCGAAATGAAATCGAAATAAGTGGAATGTAAATAAAATAGGATTAATTCCAATCAATAAATCTTAAAACGCAACATGGAAACACCGCAAACAAACGAAACTGGACGATTCGATCAAACTGAATTGTTGTTTTGACTAAACAAACAGTTGCGGATGACTTGACAATGAATTCCAGGTCGAAGCGACTAATCCGATCTATTTTTCACATTCATAGGAGTTCGTCTATGTTTCTGCTTTACGAATATGATATTTTCTGGGCATTTCTAATAATATCAAGTGCTATTCCTATTTTGGCATTTCTAATTTCTGGAGTTTTAGCCCCGATTAGAAAGGGTCCAGAAAAACTTTCTAGTTATGAATCGGGTATAGAACCAATGGGCGATGCTTGGTTACAATTTCGAATCCGTTATTATATGTTTGCTCTAGTTTTTGTTGTTTTTGATGTTGAAACGGTTTTTCTTTATCCATGGGCAATGAGTTTCGATGTATTGGGGGTACCCGTATTCATAGAAGCTTTCATTTTCGTGCTTATCCTAATTGTTGGTTCAGTTTATGCATGGCGAAAAGGAGCATTGGAATGGTCTTAGTTCCTGAATATTCAGATAATAAAAAGAAAGAAAAAAGTCAAAATAATAATAACATTGAGTATGAATTCCATCGAATTTCCCTTACTTGATCGAACAACCCAAAATTCAGTTATTTCAACTACATTAAATGATCTTTCAAATTGGTCAAGACTCTCCAGTTTATGGCCGCTTCTTTATGGTACCAGTTGTTGCTTTATTGAATTTGCTTCATTAATAGGCTCACGCTTCGACTTTGATCGTTATGGGCTGGTACCAAGATCGAGTCCTAGACAGGCAGACCTAATTTTAACAGCTGGAACAGTAACAATGAAAATGGCGCCCTCTTTAGTGAGATTATATGAACAAATGCCCGAACCTAAATATGTTATTGCTATGGGCGCGTGTACAATTACAGGAGGGATGTTCAGTACTGATTCTTATAGTACTGTTCGGGGGGTCGATAAGCTAATTCCCGTGGATGTCTATTTGCCGGGCTGTCCCCCTAAACCCGAGGCAGTTATAGATGCTATAACAAAACTTCGTAAGAAAATATCTCGCGAAATCTATGAAGATCGAATTAGATCTCAACAGGGGGATCGGTGTTTTACTACCAATCACAAGTTTTGTCTTGTACGCAGTACTCGTACTGGAAATTATAATCAAGGATTGCTCTATCAACCACCATCTACTTCAGAGATTCCTCCTGAAACATTTTTCAACTACAAGGGTTCACTATCTTCCCACGAATTAGTAAATTAGGTAGGATTTTTTTTTTTACAGAAACAGACAACGAATTAATCTTCATAAATTCGATTTCATCATAAATGCGAAATACTTATCTTATAAAAATGACAAATAAAAAAGAAAAGTGCGGGAGAGATAAAAAGATGCAGGGTCGTTTGTCTGTTTGGCTAGTCAAACACGGGCTAGTTCATAGATCTTTGGGCTTCGATTACCAAGGAATAGAGACTTTACAAATAAAGCCTGAGGATTGGCATTCCATTGCTGTTATTTTATATGTATATGGTTACAATTATCTACGTTCCCAATGTGCCTATGATGTAGCACCAGGCGGACTGTTAGCCAGTGTGTATCATCTTACGAGAATAGAGTATGGTGTAGATCAACCGGAAGAGGTATGTATAAAAGTATTTGCTCCAAGGAGTAACCCTAGAATTCCGTCTGTTTTCTGGGTTTGGAAAAGTTCGGATTTTCAAGAACGAGAATCTTATGACATGTTGGGAATCTCTTATGAAAATCATCCACGACTGAAACGTATCTTAATGCCCGAAAGTTGGATAGGGTGGCCTTTACGTAAGGATTACATTGCCCCCAATTTTTATGAAATACAAGACGCTCATTGAATGATAAGAAACTAATTACAACTTCGAATATTCAAGGAATATTTGTACATTCTCTTCTAGCTCAAACAGAGGAATTGAGGTTTCATTCGTATTCTTATGGATAGGCTAATAAATAAAAAGAAATAAAAGACAATACATCATTGAGATTCTCGATTTTTGAAGAGACTTTTTTATTTATATTTATTTTATTTCGGACGAGCCGAGACAATAGGATGAACAACAAGGGTTCTGTACCGTGAACTTTGTATCGCGCACATCACTTAGATGAACTCTAGAGAGTCGCATAGAAGGGAATGAAGAAATGGAATATGAAAGAGAATACAAAGAAATAAATGAAAGGGGATCGGCTTCTATTTGTACTGTAGCTGAGATGAGTCTTGGTTATTTCTATCCTTGAACTCCTCTAGACCCGACTTTTTGTTGGGCCTTTCAACCAACTATTTTTATTTTAATCTTTTAATTAAATATGTATGAAGTATTACCATTCTTTTTGAATGTGAGAAGCCGCAGTGTGAACAAATAAAAAAGAAGAGGAAAGATAAGCAAATTTTGTCTTTTACTACATTATAATAGACACATTAGAATAGACTCTTTGCTCATTTTAAAAAGAGAAAAAAATACAAAATAAAATAAATAAAGAGAGGGTTTACTCTCAGATACCTAGCTAGATAAGTATGTATTATGTCGATCCATATCAATTAATTTGTAGAGTAGATACTCATACAAATTAATCATATGCCAGGAACCAGATTTGAACTGGTGACACGAGGATTTTCAGTCCTCTGCTCTACCAACTGAGCTATCCCGACCATTACCGACGCATTATCCTCATAATACTAGATGACTTGGGTCTATGTCAATTAAAAATGAAAACAAAAAAA